>NW_027272445.1:0-72500 GCF_040938485.1 Diadema antillarum
TTCTGGTGCACCACACGGGCAGGCTGCTGACGGGCGTAGCCCCCACCAATGCATGGCTGCGTTGAAAGCCCAACTCCCATTTGAATCCGATTTAATGACACCCACTCCCTCCTTGGGAGGTTCGCACCCGGGGGGACAGATGTATTGTGTGTGATAACGAGTTGGGCAGGTCGCGGGGTGTCGTGCCAGCTTTGCTCTCCATGTGTGGCAGATGTTATTAACAACAAAACAAATCATTACAGGTCCCACATTCTACCATCATGTATGCGAGGACACATTTCCACTTTAATGAAAGGAAACATGTTCAATGATCTGGATCTTGTTGTGCACCATGCTCTCTACAGAGTCTCTTGGAAGGGGAGAATGGACTGAGGATTGTTTGTGTTGGCTCAGTGTGGAAGAGTTGGGATCTTCTGAAGGAAGGTAAGTTCATGGTTTTTATACCTTCGTCACGAAGTGTCGCAGAGGCATAATTATGTTTTGGGTTGTCCGTCCGTAATCAATTTTGTGGACAGTATAACTTAAAAACCATTTTCTGAAATGGCTCAAGATATCTTCATGGAACTTGGCATATATATGTATGAGCAAACAAAATTGTGCCCATGAACTTTTGTTGCACATGTTCAAGGTCAAAGGTCAAGGCCAAATTCTTAGAATTTCACTGTTTTCACCTATATCTATGCAATGCCTCACATTTTTTTTCTGCCCAATCTTTAGGTGACAATGTAATTAGACACATATGCTTCTTTTGCATGTTTTTTTTTTCTTTCTTTCAGTGAGTTCAGTATGATTTTGGCTGGCTGACTCATATATTCAGTTACCTTGTTGAACCTGTAAAACCAAATACATTTCAGATTTTGGAATCTAGTTTGCATGCTCAAGTTGTTGCCCCATCATGCTAACCTCACTGGTTTTTAGTACTTAGGAACAATCATTTGGCTTGGAGGTGTTCTTTAAATTTGAATATGATCTTGACCCAACCTTACAGAGTAGCTTGCAAACAGGGGCCAGTACAATGCAGTGAAACAAACTGATATAACAAAAACTTGTCAATGAGCCTATTTTACTGGACTCAATGTTTGATTTTTTTTTCTTTTAGTTGTTGTTTTTGCCACACTGATGCAGTAACAGAGTATGATATACAAGTGTAAAAACCAAAGTCCTTTGTTCCAAAGAGTTTGTCATAACAGGAGTCTAATATGTACACTATTACAAGAACCTTGTCTGATGACCAAAAAAATGACTGATGTTCTCCTGCAGGTTTCATTGCGGGGCTGACGTCAGGAGATTCTTCCTGCCCAGACATCAAGAGCTTCACTTTACTGAAGCTGAAAGAATCGTCCGCTATCGGTGCTGCCAGACTGGGTGCCCAGGAGGTGGATTTTGACTTGCCGGTCGACTACAAATCGACAGTGGATATCTTGTATCAACATGAGGTGTGAATGTGTCCAACCCGTCTCAAAACTATCCATTCCAGTAGTGTTGCATAATTATGTATTACCTTGTATGTAGATAACAAGAGGAATATATTGATATACAGCTTTATAGTCTATAATAAAAGTCTCTCATATTATATTGTGCAAAAAGAAACACGTATGATACTGACTTGAGTATATTTAATCGAGCTTCAACTGTGACTCTGAATAGAAAATAGATTGTAGGTTGTACATGAGAAGTTAAAGTGTTGTCATCATGCATACTTGTAATGTAAAGAAGGGCTCTGAGATTGACAAAATGTGAATATGTCACTGAGTATTATGAATGTGTCTGCCTACAATGATTCTTGCTTCAACTGGACAACACTGAACCTGTGTCAATATTGATATTGTTCTTGTGAGACAAGATGTTTTTGTTTCACCTCCTTTGCGGACACAGATTACTTAATTATAATCTGTATGCTACACTGTGAGTATCATATATATATATACAATTGCATATAAGTGTGTGTGTGTGTGTGTGTGTGTGTGTGTATGTGTGTGTGTGTGTGTGTGTATGTGTGTGTGTGTGTGTGTGTGTGTGTGTGTGTGTGTGTGTATACAGGGGTTGACACTAAGTTTTTTCACTAATGGGCCGTTCAGGCCACTAAATATAAAATTCTGGTAACCCGAAATAAAATGAAATGTGAAAATTTCTTTTGAATTTAAGATGCCTGATCAGACATCTATGAAGGAAATTTGGTGGTCTGACATCAGCTTGTAGTGTCCCTGGGCCACTGCTAATGTCAAACTCTGGTGTATATTTAATACATATATACATGTATTTATCTCTCTGCATATGGCTTTAGGAAGACAGTGTGTAGATAAGCAATGTCAGCAGTAAAGCATGTGATTGATCCTTAATATAAAGTAATTATGAGCATATCATGTCTCCCTAAAGCTGAATCCAGAGCATATGTATATCCATAATATGTATGTATGTGTATACAACAGTAAAGTAAATTCTGTGTGAAAGAAATGTAGGCATCATTAATTGAACAACAACCTGACAAAGGCTGGTTTGTGAAGAGTAATGCTCCTGCTACTACTACTACTACTACTACTACTACTACTACTACTACTACTACTACTACTACTACTACTATTACTACTACTAATGATAATAGTGGCTACTTGTATTGTGTACAGGTCCACCTTTCGGTGCTCATGGCACTTCAAAAAATGAAAAGATAGATGATACATACATATACAAACATGACAACAGAGAAGAAAATAACAAACGACAAACAAACACATACCAGATAAAGAACACAATTATGTTCCGAACATTATAGATTGCAGTTGTAGTGTGTGATTGCAGTTTATATTGTGTGAGAGGAACAGATATATTTTATGTTTGGATTTGAATGTTTGTGTAGATGATAATTGCCGTAACTGAATAGGAAAGTGATTCCACAATTTTGGTCCCATAACTTGGAAAGCACAATTCCCCAATCCATGTTTTATTGTGGGTGTTTTGGGTAACAGTACATCTGATGATGAATGTAGACTTCATTTTGGATTGTATTTCAGAACAGAGTCACATAGGTATATGGGGGTAGGGGGGAGGGGGTAGGGTGAAATGAATGAGGTACTGATATCAGAATCTTAAAGATAATCCTATTTTTCTACAGGCAGCCAATGTAACGAATGGAGAATTGGTGAAAAGTTAACAACTGGGCGGCAGAATCTAGTTGAATGTACTGGCAGTGTAATAGATGTCTTGATAATGGTACCTGGTTGCTGACTACACTTAGAAATAAAAATGACTCCATGTTCAAGTTGACTGTACAATCAAGCAAACATAACAATGCCAGTGAAAGTGTAATTAAGAAGAGACAAACACAAAATACACTAAAAAATTCCAAATCGTTTTCACCACAATATATACGTTAGTCACAGTTGGGATGCAAAGTACACCTTTGATTCACTCCTGACTATCTCCAAACTCGCTCCAGACTTGTGCTCTGTGCTGTGACCGTTGATAAAGTGTCCCAGGCGTCTGAGGTAAACACAGCACAACCTCCGGAGGTTTCAGGAGACTCTGAATGGGGTACTGGATGAGGTGGGGATGTCATCAGCATAACAAATGACCACGTTCCTGGCCAAGCTGGCACTAATAGACAGCCTATACCAGGACTATTATTACAAGACAGATCCATTTTCTTAGAGACATGTTTTGAGAAAAGAGTAGCTTGAGGACGTAGCTTTCAAAGGAAAGACTGAGACCTGAACGTCATGTGGACGGCAACACCGAACATACTTGGGAATGGCTGCAGAAAGTCACTGGTATCGCCTCTTTTGAGTCCATCAAGCGCTGCCAGAATAGAGAGGAAGACTTGATTTTGCCGCCAATGTCATGATCTTACACGGCACCCAGATTAATTGATGATGTCATGGTCCCACAAGTTTTCCTCTTCCTCTCCTCACAAATGATATTATACTCTGATTGATTTTTTGCTCATGATTTCTGCAGTGAATTCTACAAGATATTGTATTCTTTGTATCAAACTGTTCTTTACTTTTAGCAATTCTCTTTAACAGTGACAGGGGTGTTGATCTGTCTTTAGGATGGGGGGGGGGGAGAGGCAAAACTTAGGAAAATACATGTGAGGGAGCGGAGCAACAGAGCAAGAGGAGGGTGTTAAAGGGAGGTATCCCCCTCCCCTCTCTCCCCCAAGGAGATTTTGCATTTTTTGACCTCAACAGTGATGACCATGGGGGGGGGGGGGGGGGGGGGAAGGGGGGGGTGATTTTAGCTGTTGAATTATTGACAGAGAAAAATTTCAGAGTAATTTAGTACAAACATATGGGAGACTGAAAGACAATGACATCTGTCACTCTTTTTCATACGCACATGTGATTCTGTGACCCGCTTTAATTCAAATCCCCAAAGCTGCCTCATTTTCGTGATATTAGTGACGCTTTTGCTGCCTTTTTTTTCCATTACCTCTGCCCAAAAGTGTCCACTAAGTGTGTGGTAGGGAAGTGCAAGATCCTTTCTAAGCAGTAAAGGCTGTCGTTAAGTCAATAAACCTTCTTTACACAATCGGCAATGCCATTCAGATTTGTAGTTTGCATTACGCTGTCTATAACTTGTAAAGATGTAATACAAAAAGAAAAGACCGACCCACTTGTGAATACATATTAGGTGCCATTTGTTAGATTCTGGTCAATTATTTTGAGAAGATGTGGAGATGGGCTAGTTTTGACATCAAATTCATGTATATTAAGAAAAACAAGAACAAAAACCCTATTTGCTACGAAAGCTTGTTCTTTTAAAGAAAACTGCCAGAGAAGTACTTTGTGGTGAATTACCGTGAGCAGTTTGAGACGCATCATAACATGCATTGACCAGATAGAAAGTGGTTAGGCAGAATTGTAGAGGCGGTAGTGTACAAGTCCTAATGCGACTTGAGAGGAATGAACCTGCTATCCCTTGTAATCTAGCTCATGTACACTGTACGTAAGGAAAAAAAAAAAGAAACTTATGAAGTAGTGAATTCTTGCATTACATTTTAAATCCTATTTCTAATCTGAAAATGTAGACCATACAGAGATGTATTGTTTGTCCAAATCAACCAAACTGTCTTTTCATAAGATTTGCATTGTTGTTGTTGTTGTTGTTGTTGTTTTTTTGCTGTGGCTCTTTCTACATATAGGGTGTGTGTGTATGTGTGTGTATGTGTGTGCGTGTGTGTCTGTGTGTCTGTGTGTGGATAACGAGGCTAGCATGGGGAGAAAAGTGGCTGACTATGTTTTCGTCCAAAGCTTTCGGCCATGAAAATTAATTTCTCCTAAAAGTGGTAACTGTTCCGTGTCATTATTCGATGTTACCTGTGGCTTCTCATCATAGTCAGTAACAACCTATAACAATGTACTTACGGGTGGAGAATGAAAATGGGACAACTATACATGCAATCTCTTCAGAGTGAAATCTTGAGAAAATGTGTAACAGTGATTTGTTGTCTATGTTTATTAGGCACTCCTTAAAAACCTTGCTAGTGAAAATTAGGAAAGTGATGATTATTACACATTGTAGACCCCTCTATTGTACAATTCTATAGATTACGTACTACAGTCAACCTCGCCTAAGTCGACATCGAAAAACTGGTTAAGTCGAAGGAAAATTCTACCCTGCAGTGGATGGATATAATTACACGTGTTAATTACGTATATCATGTAAATTGAACTTCACGCAAGTAGATCGATTTTCTCTGGTCCCTTTTGATTCGATTAGGTAAGGTTAACTGTATTAATCCTATACACATCGTCATTTTGTGTTTGAAGTCGTTCGTATGGAATAACAAACTTCTATCAAGAGCATGAATAATTATGGTGTTATTAAGAGCCTGTAATCGTAATGCAACACTTGCAATTCATTTTTGTGTCCATGGATTTTTGTGTGCCATGTCTTCGATGATCAGTTTTCCTAATGAATAGAACAGTTGTAGACCTGCTATACTTGTAATTTAAGTGTGCACTGTCGTGTTATATTATGCACTTCGAGATTGTAGGCCTACGTATAACTCATGATTGATTCTGTGTTATTGACATGCTCATATTCCTGCAGTAAAGCAGTCATAAACGGTCTGATAAAGTAGATGCTATGCGTCAAATCTTTAAACATAGGTGCTTGGTGAATATACATGTATACCATGCTGCATTATTTCAGTAAATTCAAGAAGTATGCGGTGGTACCTCTTGTGTTAATTGCGCGTACTCTTATCATGTTACTACCATGCATAGGTACCACGGGCTATTGCACCCAAATGTTGGCTCTTGATATGTTCATTCGCTGTGATTGAATGTGAAAATAAATAATCATTAACCCAAGATAACACGTTTCATCCTATTCTTTGTTCTTGTTGAAGTTCCATTCTTGGAAACATTAAAAAAAAATCAAATAACAGTTCTGGACAGATAAAAAGGTAATCTTTAAAGAATGAGAGGTGCAACACAAACATCTTGATGAAAAACAGGGAAGTTAAAAATTTGTGAAGTTTGACTTTATTCCACAGCAGCCAATTGATACGAATATACAAAATGAGTTGATGTAATCGCTGTATATACAACTTTCTATATACAATTTGTGCATCTTTGGTGAAAGTATAGGACCATCGAGGGAAGATGGAATATTCAAGGGGAGGAGTAAAATGTGGTGTATGTATGAATGATGTACGTATGTTCTTCGTCGGTCGGGTGTGTGGTGTATGAGAATAGAAACTGAGCAAGTGAGTCGTGCAGAAACAAAACAAAAAAAAAAAATCCCACAATTAATGTTGTACAACTCAAGATTTCAGGATTCAACAATTAAGAAAATAAACATTTTTTTTTTTTTAATTTTACACAAGGTTAAAGCAAATCTCCACGATTGCTTTTTTAAAACTTACTAGTCCTTACGCGGGAAGCAATCCTATCTCAGCCAAAGTCAATTAATTTTATTTACGCGGCCGCCCATTAAACACTTCCTAAATTCCTATGTAATCCATTGTGTTACAATTTATTACTATATGTTCCTGTTCTTGGATTTAGTTAATAACTCTACAAATTCCCTAAAATTTCCTGAAGCTATAATGTAAACCATTGTTACTTATTCTCTACCAGTCGAGTATGAACTTAAAAGAGGATACAAAATAAATACAAAATATAAGCTGTAATTAACATGGGAATAAATGGGGATATATAATACATCACGCATACATAACGTGGGAATATATAGGCGTATACAGTGTATGTATATATGTACATATCTATATATATTTCACAACAGAGGAATGCATTAAATGCCAATCTTGACTTTAAGAATCCGAATTTTTTCCAAAAATTCGGATTTTCAATTAAAATCAAGATTGGCATTTAATGCATTCCTCTGTTGTGACATTATCATTGCTATTTCTAGTACTGCCAATACGCGGAGCAACTACAATATATATATAATATACTCACTTGTACATACATATACATACACACACACAACACACAGTTGAACACCGAGTCAATCTTAATTGAAAAGTGCTCTAGCACAGACATGTCGCTGGATGAAATGTTGAGAAAATAAATCATTTGAAAATAATCAAGCAAAATACTAAGAATTGTGAATACTAGTAGAAAAGAAAAAAATGAGTGCATGCATCACACACACATTGGCGTTTGTGATTTGAGTTCATCTGCGCATGCGGATTTGCGTTTTGACATTCCAGGACGGAAGCGGAAATCGAACAGGGAAAACCAGTTATTTTCTCCTCTCTTCCTCTAGAGGGCGAAGTATATAATGGTACTAGAGACTTCATGGGGGCTGCCATTACCCATTTAGAAAAGGCGGACTTTGCGTACTGAAGTAACAATTTAGGGCTCTGACTTGTAAATGGAGTGGGATGTCCCAGACCCCTTCACAAATTCGTACCAAAGATACCAAAATAAATAAAGAAAAAAATAATTAAAAATCGATAATGCAGTTTGGCCAACCCCCCCCCCAAAAAAAACCCCCCAAAAAACCAAAAAAACCAAAAAAACTGAATAGCTGTAGATATTGAGTATGAAGGTTTTAACTGCATTTTGGTTGGAAGATAAAAGCTTTTCTCATTAAATTTGAGGGGACTTTAATATATTTCATTGTGATAGGTGAAAAGAACTCGTAGTCTGGCTTTGCGAACCCTTGGACAGAGTTTGAGCCGAAGAACCCGCCTTGGAAATTTGATGGATGAAAAGGTACATCTCACTTATCCAGGATAGTGAAGATGAAATACCTCATTTCTCCCAGCTATTTTACAGAATTTTTTGTACACTGTATTTTGAATTTTAACACACGTCTCTATATGTGGGGAATTATCTACCTGTTTGAGCCCTATACCAAAGAAATTTTTCCCAGTGACTGCTAGAGTGCGGACTCTTTAAACTCCGCACTCTAGCATTACTCGGGAAAAGCTCTTTGGGCAAGTGGGGAAAATCCACTGAGATCAGAACCCGCCGCCAGCTGTGCGTACGTACCGTGAGTCTAAGGGTAGAGCATAATGCGTTATCCGTTGGAAAAAAAACACCCTCACTGGTGTACTGTACTGAGGAAGTGAAGCTAACATATGTGTAAAATAAAAGGCCTAACTTCTTAGATTTACCACTCAACCTATCAGCAGGGTGATGTAGGACAAGCCTGAAACGTATGTGAACAACCTTCTCGTTTTGAAACTTTCAAACGTGTGAATGAGATGCGCTGTTTTGATGAAATGCACATTATGTTTGGACATACTCCACGCAAGAATCTGCCTGTATAGCACTTATCTGTATTTATATGATGAGCCGTCAAATAACGTGAAGTGCGTCGAAATGTATGGACCCTGTACTTTGAGTCACCAACCTTAGAACCTACCTACGTGTATATTTTCGGTTCCCATACTAGTTATAGTAGTTATAATAATTATAGGCTTAAGTACTGTAAAGAAAAGAACATATTCTAATCAAAGACTCCGTAGCCAGCTGAATGGTCATCTATGACATCGCCATTGGGCATTGACTGATCGCGTGCATTGTGTACCGATTGGAGTCTTTTGGAGTTTACTATAGTATGTAGTACTAGTAGTATCAGGTACAATTATAATACTAGGTTCTGCTATTACAGCTGTACTAAAGTTATTACTTCTAAGTTCTACTGTAGATCCACAACACGTTGCACGTGGTTGCAGGTAAAATACTAATTTCGTGGTTTGTTTGTGTGTGTGTGTTTTGTTTAGTTTTGTTTAGTTTAGTTTTGTTTTGTTTTTTGTTTTTTTGTTTTTTTGTTTTTTTTTTTTTGGGGGGGGGTGTTTTTTGTTGGGTTCTTTTATATCTCATCGGGCTCTTTTGTTGTGTATATCATTATTATTTTATTCATTTTTTTTTTGTTAAAAGGGCAATGCAGGGATTAGGGGCCAAGAATTTGCGTAACCTAAGCTTATTTTAGTAGAATTTGTACCAGAGTTTTATTTTGCTTTTTGTCTTTTTTCAATCCTTCAACCTCCCTCTCGAGGTATGAAAATACAAGCAAACATGGAATAAAAACATAACAGATTTGTGAATATAAATGTTGTACATAATGACACAAAGATAAAAGATGATAGATGCCTCATTAGGCCTCTTATAGGTGTACTGATCTACATGTATGTGATATACATGTAGCATAATGGACAGACCAGAATGCGACAAGTTGGTCTGTCATGTTATATACGTTCGACACTAAATGTAGAAGTGGTATAAAACACAATGTTCAGTAGAATTTCAGAGCTGTTAATATCTTCTCTTATCAAAATTAGACCATTCAATTAAAAAAAAAAAGGATTCAATGAACATTCATAATTTGACCTTCATGTCAGTAGGCCCTATATTTCTGTCCAGCGTTACACAGATTATGTTTACCCCAAACGTTGGCATACATTTTAATAGATTACTTATTTAAAGCAATTTTGGGGCAAAGTTGTCTCTATCATTAAGTGTTCTAAAAGATCATAGTATTGGGGCGGGGGGGGGGGGGTAATGCACATTGGAAACAGAAAATGAAGCAACATCCCTGAAAAGTAATTAATTTTACTGTGGAAATGACTATTTCTTCGACATTCGCATCCTTTTTTGATTAGCAAGTTGTTCGCGTGCTCCGTGAAATCAGCCCTTAGGTAAAAATGCATTCTATTCAAAATTTATTTATTCCTTTAAAGAATACATATTCATTTATGAAAAATACACAAATCATTGATAAGTTTTGCACGGGCATCATCAATGTTGCCATTAGAAAAATAAACAACGGGATAATCTGCATGCAGTTGAACTGAGAAATTTGCAGTGTGTCTAAATAAAGTATTGATAACACAAGGGGACCAAGAATCGATCCCGGTGATACGCTCAGAAAAGATGGGAAATGGAGATGAAAGATTTGAATTCAGAAAAGTTTAAATAGATCACCCTTTCAGGTAATTGGTAAACCAGGGCAAACATTTCATCTGATACTCCAATATAGCGTAATTTGCTAAGAAGCAAGTTATGATTAAGTGACGCGACAAAACGTGTGTTTTTTTTCAAGTCTATGAATATTTTATCCCAAGCACTTTTTCTTTGTCTATGGCTTTCATCCATTCATCGGTAACTTTGACAAAAGGTGTGACGACCGACTGTCTCCGTCTAAATGAATGATATTTCGATAAAGGCTGTTTTCTTCAAGAGATGTCATAAATTGTATTTTTACAAAATCTTTCCCATAGCCTATCAGTGCCTATATATAATAGAAACAGTTTGTATTAAGTTGAAATGGGACGGAAATTAACTAGAAAAATATGATACAGGCGTATTGCTATATACAGTATAACAATTACTTCGGAATCTATTTTTACACAAAAATCTATATTGATGTATACGATGTTTAAACAAGGCCTGGTGATGGGACAGTCATTTTCAGAATCTTATAAGAAATCTCAATATAAATTTGCCGATACTTCCAGTTTCACTTACTTGTCTTTACGCTGTAAAGTGTTTTTGTTTGATTTTACAGAGCATGCATGGATCAAGTCTGTCCAACAAACTCGAGAAATTGTTTTGCCAAAGTTACAGACTTTGCTCGTAATAGAGGGTTGTCATGGATACCAAACAGAGAGGGGGTGGAGGGGGCAAGCGTGGCCGAGGTAGAGGAACTGAGAATGAGCAGAGACATCGCGGTGCTCAACACGGGGGAAAGAATTCTTCCAGATATGACGGACATGGGCAAAGTGGCAAAGACGGGCCCTGTGCAGCCGATGGGGGAGCTTTTGGCAACGGGAGCAAGGATGGTCGAGGTGGGAAACGCGGCGGACATGAACGAGGGAGAGGAGGATGGCACGGTGATTGAGGGAGAGGCGGGGCGCACCCTGAACGCGGCAAGGTGAGGCACGAGGAAACTGAACATGGACCATCTGAAAGGGGCAGAGGTCGTGGAGGTGGAAACAGAGGCGGTGGACAGTTTCGCGGGCGTGGTGGCCCTGATCGAGGTAGGGGTCGGGGTGGAAAAGGCGGATTAAGACGTGCAGGAAGCAGGTCAGAGTTGAATGAAAGTGGAAATATCCAGGAGTCAGACTTCGACGGAATGCGACCGCCACACAGTCCTGCAGGTCAGAGTGTACCAGTCGGGATAAGCAGCCCTCCATTACCCCCGGTAAGTCACGTATTGTTCTGTACAGCTGTAACAAATACAAGGGCTTGAGTGTTGAATTGATATTTATCCGGGATAAATGCCATACCAATGCAAAGTGAACCTTCATTACCGCAGACATCATATGACTTTTTGTTTTTGTTGTTGTTCTTGTTGCATTCCCCGTTGTGGAATGCGCAAAAGTCTTACATTTTGTCATTTTTAAGATTCTAGGATAAACACAGTAAATAATTTGTGCCAAGTTTTAATTTTCCTTGAATTTCCACTTTAGTTCCGGTCAGATTACATTTTATGCGATTTGTAACAGAGAGTCAAAAGGTTTACATAACTCAATTTGATGTCACCAAGATTTCAAGGGGTTATATTGAGGAAAGTCATACAAGTTCCACAAGGCGCCGAGGGAACTCATTACACAACAATTCTTTAAGAAAAATATTGTGTTCGAACCTCAAGCCATACACGATAGCACGCGCAATAGGTGTAGTTATTTTCATCATTATTGTTAAAACAATATTTTAATCATTGCAAAAAAAAAATATTGTTCACTGCATGCAATGGTGCTGTATTTACTCGTCCTATCAATTGTATGATAATATATTGTTTATTGAGCAGCCATATCAGGCACAACAGTTCATTCCACCGCTGATGGGACAGCCCGGAAGACCACCAGTTAAGAGCGACATTCCCCATGGCCAAGTAGGACTTTCTTCATCACAGCCGTGTATTCCTTCTCCTCCACTGATACCTCCTCCTCCGTTGGTACCTCCACCGTTACATCAAGGCGGTCCCCAATCATTTAGTCCCAGACCTCAACTCTTCAGTAACTTCCCGCAGCAAGGTCCGACAGTGGCAAGTTATAGACCTTGCATGCCACAGTTTCCTCCAAGAGGCCCACCACCGGCCCAACAGCAGGCTCGACCAACAGGTGTTGCATATCCCATGCACCAACAAGGGCTACATGGTCAACCTTCACGAGACCATGGTATGTCTTTTTTTTTCTCTTGTCAATAAATGCTCGAAGCAAGACCCTCCCATGAAATTTGTGTTACCTTACTTCTCACATCATTCCAGAATTAGCTGGTTTCACGTGGGAAGATCCGTGTGTGATGATGATGATAATGATCCATGCAGCATTTGTATAGCGTCATATATATGTTGTAGGAAATGTGTGTGTGTGTGTGTGTGCGCGCGCGCGCACTTGTGTGATTATCTTCTTTAGAAGGAAGTAGAATTAGGGCAAAGCAGTTTGGGTTGATGAACGTGCAGATCGCAAGGAATATTCTGAAGAAAAAAAAATATTCGTATCCAACAAAGAGAAAAAAAATCGTAATGTAAAGGACGAGGCCACACGGGGTGCATGTCGTAATTATGACACAAAGAAATTGTTGTTGTTTTTAGAGTAGCAACATTTTGCGATCTATATTTTTAAATTGAAGCAGGATATTGAAATAAACCAAATTAATTTCGATAACAGATACTTTTATTATAGAGTGGGACGATGTATTCGATGAAATTTTCCACATTGGGAATTTTTCTTTATTTTTCTACTAGGTCATTGTTCAAATTCATGAAATTCTTCCGTCGAGATATTTTCATTGTAACTGATAGATAATTGCCCTACAAAGACGGAGGGCAATTGTCAATCAGTTGCAAAGAAAACATCTCAACGGAAGAATTTCATGAATTTGACTAATTACGCAGTATACCCGCTGCATGCTATAAGGATTAGAACCAACACTTGCTGTCGGACGGAAGCTCGGTGGTCGAGTAGAGATGACGCCTGTCCGGAGATCAGGAGGTCGTAGGTTCGAATCCTGCTCGAGTATGTACGCCCATGATTTTTTATCATGGCTACCACTAAAACACTGATCAATTCAGTGCTTATTTACGTCGATGTAGGGCAATTGTCAATCAGTTGCAATAGGCCGTTGTTTTGACGATTATTGATTTCTAATGTTAGGATTAGATATTTGAAATTAACTCTGAAAACTCTGTGATATGAATTTGAAAAGTGGTAGATACACAATTGGTCGTTGGTCTTAAGTGCACTTCAGTGACCAATGAAGATATCTGGATGAGAATAATGATACGGGATATTATTTTGTTAATAGGTTTTGCAACATATTTCAAGAGGAGATAGGAACATTTTGCAATCAGTCTTTAAGAGTCATACCATTCAGAGATACGGGGTTGACCATCATGGTTTCCAGTTTATTTCTGGTTTGAAAGACTAGTTCTAACTCTGATTTTAGTTCATACTCCTTCCATGGGTGATTTACACAAAAGAACATCACTTTGTTTGAATTTTGTTTTTTTTTTAAGATAATATGCGTTCTTTGTGAAAACTAAATATTGAAACATGTGTTATTGGATGCCAGGTATTTTGTATTAAATGACTAAACGAACGTTGATTTTTTTTTCGGAGGTCAAAGGGGCTTTACTGTCTTTTCGTGATTTAAAGAACATTTCTGGATTGCAAAAAAGAAAAAAAAACACAAAAATGGAGAAATGACACTTACGTAAGGAAAAATTGAAATGTATTGTTGATTTGGAAAACTACAAAATGATGTATTGTACGACATTATCCGATAATGCAGAAGGTGCCAATCAACTGAATTCAGATGATGTGATGATGATGATGGTGTGTGTGCGTCTGTATATGAGTTTAGTATAGATGTATGCATACAGTTTTCGTATGTATTTTTCCAACTTTGGAATGCTTCAATACAAGGGCTTTTCATGCCTCCGCCACGAAGTGGTGCCGGAGGCATTATGTTTTCGGGTTGTCCGTCCGTCCGTCCGTCCTTCCGTCCGTCCGTAATGAATTTTATGGACAAGGTAACTATCAAAACCTTTTGAGGTATCCTAATGAAACTTGGCATGTATGTGTATTAGGGGGCGAAGTTGTGCCTATCAAGTTTTGGGTGCACATGCTCAAGGTCAAAGGTCAAAAGGTCAAGGTAAAATACATAAAATGTCACTTTTTCCATCACATCTATGCAATGCCTGAAGATGTCTTGAAACTGAGTGTATACATTTATTACCCAATTAAGATTCTCTGGTGAAAGTTTTGGTCATGAGGTCATGAAACTTGGCATGTATGTGTATTGGGGGTGAAGTTGTGCCTATATAGTTTTGGGTGCACATACTCAAGGTCAAAGGTCAAAAGGTCAAGGTAAAATACATAAAATTTCACTTTTTCCATCATATCTATGCAATGCCTGAAGATGTTGTCTTGAAACTGAGTGTATACATTTAATACCCAATTAAGATTCTCTGGTGAAAGTTTTGGTCATGAGGTCAAAGGTCAAAGGTCAAGTAAAAATATTAAAACTTCACCTTTTTTCTCTGTACTTTGGAAACTGTTTAAGGTCTCTTCATGGAACATAGTGTATATACATGTACTGACTGCCAGTGATTATCTAGAGAATTTAGGGTTCATGGGGTCAAAGGTTAGGGGTCAAAGGTCAAGGGCAACACTTCAAAATTTACTTTTTCCCTCATGTTTATGCAATGCCAGCAGGATTATTTTTTTTACACTAGATGTATGCATGTTTAACCTAATAGAGACTATCTGGAAATTTTTTTCTTTTGTTTTTGCCTCAAAGGTCAAAAGGTCAAAGATCAAGTAAAAGTGCTAAACTAAGTTTTTCCTCCATATCTCGGTTATCCTGAAATGTACCACATATTTATGCATCTTCTGCCTGACAGTGATTATCTTATGAATTTTAAAGTCAAAGGTGATATGAAAATGGTAACAATTTATTATTCAATACAGAAATTGCACTTTTCTCCATACCTTGAAAATTACTCAATGCATAAAGGTATGAATGGGTCAAAGTCAAGTTAAAGTCCGTAAATCCCAAATACATGCTCTCCTATTCATCCAATTAAACCTAGGTCAAGGAAGGTGAGCATTCAGCACATTTGTGACAAACTTGTCATTTTAATATTTTGTCAATTTTGTGAAAATGTAATCACACATTGTCCACATGTACTATTTAGACCTATTAGGAGAATCATGCATTATGGCGGAGGCATACCAGTCGCCATAGCGACATTTCTAGTTGGTGTCTTTAATGATTTTTCAGTCAAGATTCTTTTAAATGTTTTTTTTTTATTTATGCACGTATCTTAGACCCACATTCCACATTAAGAGACCCTTGAGAGACCACTGTAGGTGTGAGACCCCAAATTGACAAGATCCGTCAGCAGTCTCCAAGACCATAATACTGTCTATTTGGAATGGCTTTTAAACGCCATTGGGAGATCATTGATAGACCAAAAAGTACCATTCCAACAAATTTCTCAGGACTCTATATGGGACTTTAAAGACAGCAGAGTGTTCGCTGAGAGATCAAGAAGACTAATGAAAAATCACTAGATTATTTGAAAAACTCCCCTGTGATCTTCGAGAAATCAATCAAGATCTCCCATCAAAATAAAAATATATATATATATAAATATTATATATATATATATATATATATATATATATATATATATATATATATATCATTTGTTGTACTTTCTCTCTTTATAACCAGAAAAAAAGTGTATTGCTGATTTCTTTTATTCCATTGTATTTGGTAATAACGTTAAAGAATGGGCCGGATGCATAGAAGCTAGCAATTGCTTGTGCTAGCCTTTTACTTGAATCCGTATGCATAAAAACAAGCAATTGCTTGCTGCTCGCAGGCAATTGCTTAAGCCCCTGTCACACTGAGCTCATTCGTTGCTCAAATCGTCAGTCCGGTGGACAAAGTGTAAAGTTTTTTTTTTTTTTTTTTTTTTTTTTTTTTTTAGAGGAGCGTACATGCACGGTCTAGGGGCCAAACAAAATGAAGATACAACGTACCTGGGGCGATTGAGTACAGGACAGTGGAACGTGCGCAAACGCATGAAAAACGAATATGAGCTGCATGCCCACAGGACAAAACGCACGAGGGACAAATGGACGACACATGAGACGTACATCGAACGTCAGAGATCCATTCACGTGATGGCTATGAGGCTACAAATACGTGCATCATCTTTGCGCGTCCACCACTCGGCCAGTTCTGCCTCTACTGCCTCTCCACTTCATTTCACATCTCATCAGCTGCCATCAATACGCCAAACTTGGGATCAAAGGCCAAGACTTAATTTCTTCCTCAATATGGTGGCTACTTTTGCCAGACCTTTGACACTAATTTCTTCATTTTGGTTCCAAATATCACTTACATGATTGTATATTTACCTCACTGTTTCTCACTTTACACAGTCACTTTCATACATGCCCCGTGTTACTGCACAAATCTAGCTTTCTCTTTTTTTTCACATGCTTTTTAAAGTGATTAACAGCTATATCAACATTGATTTTCTCAAGATAAGGCACATATTCTTCATTGAACTCATCAATTGTACTAGAAGATCCTGAAGTCAAATTAACATTTGTCTGCATTCAGAATATCAATGTCGGCAATACATTTTTTTTTTCAAGTTGGGACATGGACTCAAAACTTGAAGCAGTCTCTATTTTTCTCTCAAACAGTTTCTGTGAAACAGCAAATCAAATGCAGCACAGTAAGATGGTTAGGTTTCCTAATGCTATTCGAACCTTGTCATCATGGGTTTTAATTTTGATGACATAAATCTTCTACTCATTGTCTCACTTTCAACCCGAAGTTCACCACCTCTGGGACGTGTGAATATCCAACAATTCATCTCAGCCGATGCCCAGTCATATTGTTTGTGCTTCATCGCACCATGATCATGATGATAGCGGATCTGATCAGCTGGGCTCCCCTTTTTTGTGGTACAACTAGTGTGATAATGATGCTCCCCTAAATTTCTTCAGATATGCTAGTTCCTCGTTATTTACAACATTCTTCTAACAGCCATGATAGTAAACTGTCTGAAAATCTTGCTCTTCCGAAAGACTTGCTGTCATGTCACAGAGGGTGAGAAGGTTGTTTCCCTATGATAGTCCTTCCGACCTTGAAGCATCATGATGCATTTTGCTTTCTCTTTGATGTGCCTCTCAACTTTTCACCTGAAACAAACATTTGCATAGTGAATTCGGGGAGACTTAGTAAAGCAGCTGTAATTTGTTTCGCCTTTATCAATCTTGTTTTTATGACAACTGGTCATACAAACCAAATTGCCTGCGTCTCTAAGGACCAAGCCACGTCTTGGACCACACCTGCCTTTGATGTATACCTTTTGGAGCCGGTGGCAGTTCGTCACGACAGACAGGCATTGAATGAGAATGGCGAGGTTCTACGGCGTTTTTATATGCCCTTGCAGGAATCAGTTACGGCAAGGCCGGTACATATTCATTAAACATCAGCTTCATGTCCTCCTCATATTCTGTAAATGTGTTGTAGATATCATGTAGGTAAGATGTAACCATCACTGCGATGGCTGTCCTGTCCGTTTGCCACCCGTAAGTACATGCGTTTTGCCCGTTGGTCGTCTCGTGGCTATGCCGTGGGTATGCGTTTGATGTGCTGTACATAGCCGTTCCATATGTCCCATCCCTTGCAGCAATGGACTTTAAAGGAGGCCTAGCGGATGGAAACGAGTGGGAAACGGCAAAGAACAGTGCAGATACAGGAGAAAACGTGCAACTATCGGACAAAGGTCGGATCGCGCTATCCGTTTTTGGCGAGATAAAACTTTGTGCTGGCACAAAGTTTTCTGGCCGCTCTGACGGAAATCACCGAAAGATTAACGTCCATCCAGATGACAAAAAGGAAATAAAACGCATTTTAACGGATGTCTAAAATCGACATTCCTTTAATTCCCACACGTTTGCCTCATCCGGCAAAGTGTGACAGGGGCATTAGAGATCAAGCATTACATATTGTGCATGTAACATATAGGCAACATCCATTATTAAAGTTTTGTTGCACCCGATCGTGCAAGACGCACGATCTATTTTCAATTTTCATGATCGATCGATCTACTTATAATCGATCAACTTATTGATCGATCTACTTATTCCACTTGATTTATGAAGTTAATAACATCCATCATTAAAGTTTTGTTGCACCCGATCGTGCAAGACGCACGATTCATTTTCAATTTTCATGATCGATCGATCTACTTATTCCACTTGATTTATGAAGTTAAAACACCAGTGATATTATCATAGTATACTGAATTATTCAAATTCAGTTGTTGTTTTTCTTATTGTGTGCGAAAAGGGGCAAAAACGCCATATTCGTAGCCTTTTGCTTTTTGTTTCAATTGATAATTTTATGTCTTTGTTCAAACGCATGATACTAGATACATGCATTTTACTGTGTGCTTCATTATTATGCATGCAACATAGGCAACATCTTAAAGTTTTGTTGCACTCGATCGTGCAAGACGCACGATTCATTTTCAATTTTCATGATCGATCGATCTACTTATAATCGATCAATTTATCGATCTACTTATTCCACCTGATTTATACATTATGTAGTTAAAACACCAGTGATACTATCATAGTGTACTGAATTATTCAAATTCAGTTGGTTTGTTTTTTTTTTTTTTTTTTTCTTATTGTGTACGGAAAGGGGTAAAAACGCCATATCCGTAGCCTTTTCGTTTTTGTTCCAATTGATAATTTTATGTCTTTGTTCAAACGCATGATACTAGATGCATGCACCTTACTGATTGTTTCTTATTATGCATGCAGCATAGGCAACATGCATCACTAAAATTTTGTTGTACCCGATCGTCCAAGATGCATGAGTCATTTTCAATTTTCAAGAGAAGCTTGAAATTTTCAAATGTTTACGGTCCCAAGATGTTTATTTACATAATAACAAGTCACAAACCTGTTCCAACAACTATCTGTTGGGGTATTCGGAAATTAAGAATTAGTGAGACTGTATTGATAACTATATTTTTTTTTCTGATATTTCTCGCATTCATACTATCGTGAATTTAGTTTTGAGAATCGCTACAGTATCTTATGCCAGATTTTGTTTCTCGCGAATTTTGATGTATATATTTCTCGAACAATTACAGTCATATTCGTCGACTTTTAGTATTCATTAATTCTGAACTATTTCCTCGTATTATTCCAATTTACAAATTTCTACAAACTTCTACTGAACAAAATAACAAGTTTTGTCCTAAATTATCATAGAAAGATATTTATCAGAGACTTGCAATATTTCCTGCACTTCACAAAGATAGTCTGCTATAACTGTCCGAATCCAGTAAAGCTAAACATTTTGTATCTTTCCCTCTCGCACGCGAGATGCACACACACAATAGGCAACCTTCCACTCATTCACTTGCACTCACCCACAGTACGACGCGCGTCTGTGTTCAATGGCCTCCATTTCTTTCGTCGTGTTCTCCTTTGAATAATGAATAACGAACCTGCACACGAAGCTGTGGACCAATATTTAACAGATCATCATAGTGAATACTTCACAATTGACGAATTCAATTCTGAATTTTGCCCCCAAACTGGAAATGATAGTCGATCTGTTCACAGTTTTTCCATAGATAAATACTTCAGCCTCATTCATATCAATTCACGAAGCTTGAATAAGAACTTTGAATCAATCGAAACGCTCTTAAACTCTCTTCACCATTTTGCCTTTTCTGTAATAGGAATTTCTGAAACTTGGTTGCATTATGTCTCCCCAAATATGTTTAGTATTCAAAATTATGATATGATTCGTGCAGATAGAAGGACTGGAAGAGGAGGTGGAGTAGCCTTGTATATACATAATCAACTTCGTTACAAACTCCGACCTGACTTATCCATAAATGGTGTTGAAAGCTTATTCGTCGAAATTATAAATGATAAAACTAAAAATATTATTATAGGTATTATTTATAGACCACCAAATAACGAAATAGATTTATTTCTAGACAGCATTGAAATTTTTTCAAATACAATTATTCATGAAAATAAAAGTTTGTTTTTAATGGGGGATTACAATATTGATTTACTAAGTACGACAAACCATAATTCTTCTAGATTTCATAACACATTATCATTAAGTAGTCTTTATCCTCACATTAATAAGCCTACGAGAATCTGTAACACCACGTCAACTGAGACTTTAATCGACAACATTTTCTCTAATATTATTGATAAAAATTATACTAATGGCATACTTTATTCAGATATATCTGATCATCTTCCCATATTTACCATTCACGAGCAGATTGGAAACGTTCAACCAAAACAAAAATGCTATAGAACGCGAAGAAAAGAATCTCACGAAAATATTAATTCATTAATATCTGATTTATCACGCGAACAATGGCAAGATGTGACTTCGGTCAATGACGCGAATCTATCTTACGAAATGTTTTTGCATAAATTTCTTTATTATTATAATAATCGTATTCCCTTAGTTAATAAGAACAATCGCGCAAAAATAAAACAACCATGGATTACCAAAGGGCTAATGCGTTCTATACTCACCCGTAATCGCTTATATAAAATGTCCTTACGTAAACCAACACCACAGAACAAAGCAAAATACAGAACATATCGAAATACATTAACCACATTAATCCGGGCATCTCGAAAGCGATATTATTCAGACATATTAGAATCAAATAAGGACAGTAAAACCAAACTGTGGCGAACTATCAATGACCTTATTAAGAATAAAAAGAAAGAACTCCCGACCGTTATTTCCGAAAATGACCAAGATGTTAACGACCCTGAAATCATTGCAAATTGTTTTAATAAGTTCTTTACCAACATAGGCCCCAATCTCGCCTCAACAATACTTCCAAACGCTGGAAATTTTACAGATTACCTTCCTGAAAGTAATAATAATTCTTTATTTTTTACTCCCACGAATGAAAATGAAATACTGAATATTGTTCGATCTTTTAAGTCGAGTAGATCATGTGGCCACGATGGATTAAGTATGCACTTACTAAAACAAATAATATATTTTTTAGTAACCCCCATAGTACATATCTGTAACTTATCATTATCTACTGGGATCTTCCCAAATTCTTTAAAGATTGCGAAAGTAATCCCTATTCACAAAAAAGATGATGCGTCCCAAATAAAGAATTATCGTCCAATTTCATTATTGCCCGTCATTTCCAAAATCCTTGAAAAGATTGCACATGAACGTTTGTATAAGTTTCTAGTTGATAACCACATTTTAAATCCTAACCAATTTGGTTTTCGAAAAGGTTTTTCTACAGATTTTGCAATCATTCAAACTTGTGACAAAATTATCGATTCTATTGCGAACAAACAGCACGTGATAGGAGTTTTTATGGACCTGAGCAAGGCCTTTGATACAATAGACCATGGAATTTTATTAAAAAAGCTACATAATTATGGCATAAGAGGAATAGTTCTTTCCTGGTTCCGAGATTATTTATCCCAACGTCAGCAATACGTAGCATTTCATTCAAGTACCTCGTTTAAGTCATATATTACTTGCGGTGTACCACAGGGATCCATTTTAGGACCTCTACTTTTTCTTATATATATTAACGATATTATAAATTCCTCAACCCTTCTCACCTATGTATTATTCGCGGACGATACCAGTGTCTTCTACTCTCACAACTGTTTAAACACACTAGTGGATATACTTAATTCTGAGCTTGCAAAAATTTCTACATGGTTTAAATGCAATAAATTATCACTAAATATAGATAAAACGTGTTTCATAAACTTCAATACTTCACATTTGCAACCGATAATGCCTAATAACATTATTATTGATGGTATGCCCATTATTGGAAAAAAATCAACCAAGTTCTTAGGGGTAACCCTTGACTCCAATTTAAATTGGAATAACCACATTGACAATATAACCACATTAATATCTAAAGTCATTGGAATACTTCGGAGATTAAAATATTTTGTAACGGAAAAAGTACTCACTATGTTATACAATGCATTAATCTTACCGTATATTAATTATTGTAATGTTGTCTGGGGAAACTGTAATAAAACCAAAGTAAATGTTATTTTTTTTTTACAGAAAAAGGCAATAAGAATATGTACTAACTCACATTATTTAGAACATACTGATCCATTATTTCTTAGACTAAAAGTTCTTAAAGTTGACGATATACACAAATTTCAAACAGCAATATTTATGTTCAAATACACGCAAAATCTACTCCCACTCTTCCACAACGCATTTTCCCTTAACAGGGATGTCCATGCTTACCCCACGCGCCATCGTAATGATTTCCATTTGAATAACCCTAAACTCCTATTAGCTCAAAAATCAATTCGGCATAACGGGCCTGATATTTGGAATTCACTCCCTCTCCACATTAAACAGTGCACATCTCTCTATTCCTTTAAGGCAAATACAAAGAAATATTTCTTGGCACAATATCATACGGTACAGTAATCATTAAACATGTACCGCTTATACTCAACAACAAGGCAATATTTTGGTCCACCCCCTTTTCCCTTTCTTTTACTTTGCTGCCTGACCCTTCGCCCATATTATAACATATTCAATCATTTTCTTAGAAGTGCTGACCATCAACACTTTCGCGCTTCATCACCTGCACACGCACTCACAGGCACCACTCCTGTTTACCAAGTAATTGTATAAAACTGGATTTACACGCATTTTAACATGGCCCATCCGTATTAGTGTTCAAGTACTACAATAAAAAATGGTAATTTAACTCTGGCTGTCCGTCTGTTCAAGCACGGCTTATAACGGCGGCCCTCTGCATTATATGTATATATTATATATTGTACTGTGAATCAAGTCATTATTGGCCATATAAACATTTTGTATGTTATTTAACGTTTCATTTGTCTTTATATACAAAATATGACTTACTATGTAATATGTCAATAATTTTCAGAATTGTATTTGTGTAATTGAACCTGCCTTTGTTATTTTTGTATTCTGAAAGAAAATATGAAATGCAGAAAATAAAATCTTTTCAAACAAACAAACATTGCTTAAAAACGTATACATAAAACGGACCTTTTGCTTGTTTTTGCTAGCAATTGCTTACGATTTTCCAAGCTCTGTAAAATGAGCGAGAGCTTGTGCTTAACTGGGACGTTCCTTTTTAAGTATCATTTTCAAATTCATAAAAGAACGACAAAACTTGTGCAGGAGTGGTATAAATGTACAAGAAATTACTCCTAAATAGGGGACGAAAATTTTTCGTTTCAACAACGGGAATGTCCAATGATTAGCAAACAAAATGTGATGAAAAACAGGTACAGTGTATGTTGCCTGACTTCGGTGGAGAGCAAGGAGACCTCTCTCCACATGCAACCTGGCAGATTCGGGCTACCGATACAAGCAGTGATGGGAATCGGCCAGTATGTGTCTGTATAGATGCGTGTGACGTCTTTGTGTGCATATAATGACTCTATGAGTGTCATTTCATAGCTCCTTTGCTATGTCAGGAAATATTTTCGCACACACACATCCTTTCAAATACATGCTGTCACAGCTGCCTTTGTTCGTGTGTTCGCACAGGCGTGACGTCCCTTTTTGAAAACGCAAGCAATTGCTTGTGCGGGACAAGCAAAAGGTATAAGCACAAGCAAAAGGTTATGCATTAAGTAATTGCTTGAGCATGACCCTTTTTTTTGTATTTCTGGGATTTTATTGATCAGATCAAAAACATCGTGCTTTTGCATGACATTTTTTGCTAGACGAGCTTGTGCTTTTGTTTGAAGCAATTGTTTACACGCAATTGCTAGGTTTATGCATTCGGCCCATTGTCCTCAATGTTATGCTGTGAATTTGTTATGACTTATTTATTAGATATACCCTGTACTTGTACCATTATGTATGATTTTCATGAAAAACGCAGATATAATATCAAACTGAAATTGAGAGACTAATTTTTCAATAATTTCTCAATGATCTTGCAGTGATCTTTATAAAAGATATGCTAATTCTTGAGAGACTGTCGAAAAATATGGGTAAGGCCCTTGACCGCTCATTGAGAGATTGCTGAAAGACTTCTGAAAGACTGCTTTAAACCGTTTGACAAAAAAATGGAGACTATAGACACAAAGTTCACTGAACGATCACTTTTAGGAATCGTGATGGACCTCGTAGATCACTGAAAATTTACTGAATGATCATTGAGACATCTGCTGATGTTTACGGCATTTCAGTAGTCTTTCAGAGGTCTTGCTCTACAGTAGTTGTATGTGGTGTGGGGGTATTACACATATTTGGTTTGGCATCCGCAAGTGTATTGTTGCGTCGAGCAAGGCCTCAACTGAGCTACGTAAAGTTCTTTGTCACTATATAGCATGAACCGTGTATTGAAGAAGGGCGCACATTACAAGTTGCGTTTATTCAATCTTTGCGTGTGTGTGTTTGTGTGTGTGTGTGTGTGTGTGTGTGTGTAGATTGTGTGTGTATGTATGTGTATGTCCTTGCGTACGCAGGGTCATCACATCCATGCGAGTTCACGTAGTCATTGTCACTTTCTTCCGATTTGACTTTCTTCCGTAGGCACAAGAGAGGAATTTCAGCACGGGAGAACACGAGGGCGCCGAAGAAACGAAAGCAACCGGAACAGAAGTCGACAGCGCCGTAACAGTAGTTACGATCGTAGTTCCATCCGAGATGAAAATGAGAGCCTCTACGACAGCGATGATGGCGACAATGTGTCAGTCGTTAGCAGCATTAGCAATCCTCAAGAGCTAGACGAACCCCGACTTGAAGTAGAAAGTGATTCGTCAAACGCAGAAGAGTAAGAGGAAAGGCAGTAGAATGTAGTTGAACATGAGCATGATGAAGGAATGTGGGTTGATTTAGATTTTCCTATAGTATATATTTCTCTGTATACGCATATCTCAATATTCCAATTATATCTTGTTACGTGCACAAGTGTATCACCACGTTACAGTAGACATGTTTGATGGAGAGGGTAACATGTAGTCTGATTTTACTACGAGCTATGTTTTGATGACGGGCAAACCTTCAACAAAATGATCGCAGACTCACTTGGAGCTGTATCTGATTGGCAATATTGAGCGTGTTATATCCTTCAAAAGTGAGCGTCATTTCTCGAAATCCCTGCACACTACGGCATGCCAAAGACATTGGTTTATAAGTATTGATATTGATTTAAAAACTCCATTTGCCATTTGCCGTTACATTGTATACTGCAGCATGCTGGTAAGATAGAGGTGTCATCTAATCTGCACTGGAATCAAGAACTCTAGCAGGTTTTTGCATCGCCTCCAATCGCTCTGAACATATCAGAGACAGTCATGAATATTGACGTCCATACAATTCATCCTGACCTTGTATTTCATGAATGTTAAAGTATCGATAGGAACTTCCGGTATTAATGGCTTCACTTCATCTTCCCACTGAACTGAGATTTGAAGAGGAATTTCTGTTTTTCATTCCCACTGCAGATATCCTGATTTGGAAGAGGATTTCATAACAACGCTGATGACCAAGCCGGTTATAGAGGTTTGTGGAGAGCTACTGAGGCAAAAAGGTAGTGTGGGCAAGCTACTGGGCCAGAGAGAGGTGGCACCGGAAGCCTTGGCAAATATTATGCACATTATTGGCTCAAATTATTCAAGACAAAGAATGTGACGCGTCACAGCTGATCAAGACAATACGGCGTCAAACTAGACTCATTTGCCACAGTACATTTTGCGCCTAAGAGTCGATACCGACAACGAGACTCCAGAGAAGCTGCTACAGCAGATTCAAGCAGTAATGGTTGTATTGCAGGACATCTTGAATGTATCGAACCGAGAGCAGGCAGCTGACGCACAGTCGCTACTCCTTGTGACTGGTGATGCTCTAAAAGACATGGAATCAAAGGATGTGGACATACCTGCGAGTATGAAGGATTTGCTTCAAAGTTGCGACAACAAGCGCAGAGCAGTTGCCACCGGTACAAGCATGAAAAAGAAGCGAAGCGAACCAATCAACAAATTTCCAACCAGCGACTTCCCAGACTCGGATGAAATACGCCACTCAGACCGGCCCCCATTGATACCGGAAACTCGAGATAAAGGCTTGTACGAATCAACCACAGAATGCATCAACGCCCAACTCCAGATGACAAGAGAGAGATTCGCAGCTGCCATCCGGGAAAGAATTTCGCGATATCATGCATTGTATGATTCGAATAAGGTTTCACCTGATGATTTGAACAGGGTTCCTGTCTATCAAAGTGTGACATTGAGGAGCATTGTCGAGTCCAGTGAACAGCGCATCGGATTGACGTACCGCATGCACTTTGACAACAGTCCATTTCAAAGTGTGAAGTGGGATACGAGCACACAACTTTTGAAAGGATCAGTTGTTTGCCTTTCTTTTGATCACTTCAAAACTTTGGTTTACGGAATCGTGAGCAAAAGACAGGCAAAATGGCTCAGGCAAGGCTTAGTGGAATTGCACATTCCACATAAGGAGGACGTTGTTTCTCTTCTTGTTCATGACACTTTCTACATGATTGATTGTCGTGTCATGGAAGATGGCGTAATAAATGTCCTTTCAACTCTGCGACTCTTGACGGATGTCACCATGCCGCTTCAGAATCACTTCATTGGTATGGATTCACCGCAGAAAGCCGCATCATTCTGCCGGGATGACGACAGTAGTTGTTTGTATGATCTGAGCGAACTTGTCAAGGAAGAGATCCAACACAGGAGCGCTAAAGCCAGGGCAACATCTGTTCCACTCACTGACGTCAAGTGCTGGCCTGAAGTAACATCTTCATGCCTCGATGAATTCCAGATGAAAGCCATGAGAGCAGCACTGACTCAAGAGTTCACTGCCATTGCGGGCGCGCCAGCCACAGGAAAGCGTTACCTTGGTCTCAAGATCATTGAAATTCTTCTTCAGAATCGTCATGTATGGGGACGAAGCATTGGAAGTACATCGTGTTCTCGAGCAGATGTTGACAGCGGTCCTATTCTAGTCCTGAGTGCCGATGACTCAAGCTTGGATCACTTCCTCAAAGGCGTACTAACATTCCAAGGTAAAGGGATTATTAGGTTTGGACGCAAGAGCAGTGATCCACAGATCAATGCTATTGATGCGAGCAATGTAGCCAGAACATCGGCTGGTGCATCAAAACAGCCAGGTGTAGAGGAACTCAGGGCGAAACTCTCTCAACTGCACAGAAATATCAAGGAAGCGAAGGGCACAATCCTACAAGCCAGCTCCCTGAGACCTGTCATGGATGAACATCACTTTGAAAGCATCAGTCAAAATGGAGGTATGGCTGCCTGGATTCTACCTGAGGAAATGCAAGATGGCCATGCGACCGATGATACTTCAGTCGGAAACATCCACGGAGAGGAGAGAGAGTGGACAGAGTGTAGTCTTGCAGTAGCTTACGATCCAAAGGAAAGAGCAAAACAAGGCAAGGAAAAAGAAAGCAAAATGGTATTGCGGCAACTTAGGCATCACGAAGTGATGAAGAAGGAAAAGATTCAGAGCATCACAAATCTTTGGTCCTTGCCTCCACATGAGAAATGGAATATCTACAGATTCTGGGTTGCCATGTATGAGCAGGAGGTATCCCACCGCGTTCTTGATATTTGCCAGGAAGTAGACAACATCATGCATGAAGTGGCAAAGGGGTGCCGTGCCAGTGAATACAGTGTGTTTCGGGCTGCATCTGTGCTTGGCATGACTGCTTCTGCCACTGTAGCAAATCACGATGTTTTGAGATATGTCCAGCCACGGATAATCATAGTCGACCAAGCCCAAGATGTGGCTGAGGCTGTCCTTATCTCTACACTTTCTCCGGATTGCAGACAGCTGATATTGCTTGGAGAGTGTGAGCCAAATGTGGAGCCTGATGTTGCTGTGAGTGCCTCGGCAAGCAGGAGTGATGTGAAGATGTCTTTCTTCCAACGCATTCTGGATAAGAACTATGCAGTTAACAACTTGAAGATTCAGCATCGCATGAGACCGGAGATTTCAAAATTTTTGAAGAGAGAAATGTATCCTGATCTGATGGATGGCAGTAGCGTGACCAGGTTTTCCAACGTACCGGGTGTTGCGGAGAACGTGTACTTCTTGCGCCATGGTCTTACTGGAAATGAAGCGAGCAAACACGAAGCTGAATTCTTGTCTGAGCTGTGCCAATACGTCACGCTCCAAGGGCATAATGGTGATATTTCTATCCTCGTGAATTCTGTCAAACAGCAAGAGCAAGTCAAGGAGATACTTGGGAAAGCAGATCTCCAGCACGTCGTTGTGGATCTTCTCGACACTTTCCAGGGTGAAAGCGATCTTGTGTTGCTCGCAACTTACGGAATGTACCAGATCCGTGATGGACGATTGCGAAACGAAGTACGGATGAAGAGAGCACTCACTCGTGCAAGAAAGGGTCTCTATGTCATATCTAACATTGATGTTCTGGCCAAAAAGTCTGCGTCTATTCTGACGTTCTTTGAGGAAGCTGAACGGTTGACTAGAGGAGGACCACAGCTGACACTGACTTGCAGTACTCACCGTGACCAGTCAACGCTAGCTTCCAAGCCCGGGGATATCAGAAAGCGAATACAGCTCAAAGGATGCGGAAACATATGTCATGCACGACTGAAATGTGGACATAGCTGTAAACAGCCATGCCACAAACACGACAACAAACAAATGGGAAACTACCGGTGCGAGCAACCATGTCAGAAACTAATTTGCGCTGCAGGTCACAAGTGCACAAAAAAGTGCTTTGAGAAATGTGACAAAAAGTGCAACAAAGACTCCCAAAGAGAACTAGGATGTGGCCACTCTCAACTGGCGTCATGTTCTCTTCCCACTGAAATGATTCAGTGCCGAAGTGCATGTGAGAAGATCCTTAAATGTGGACATCAATGTCCAAATACGTGTGGTGAAGAGTGTGCAACCAAATGTCTCCAGTACGTTACTAGTGATGGCTGGCCATGCGGTCATAACGTTAAGGTACTCTGTTCAGACAGCGCAGAAATGTGTCCCCATCCATGTGCCGAAGAGCTCAAGTGCGGCCATGTATGCCAGGGAACTTGCGGTACCTGCATGCGAGGTCGCTTACATATAGCGTGCCAGAAACCTTGTGGGCGCATCCTCGTGTGTGGACACCAGTGCAAGAGTAAATGCTCAGCCACCTGTCCTCCATGCTCAGAAAACTGCCAGAACAAATGCAATCACAGCAGGTGCACGGAATTGTGCGGGGAGGAATGCATCCCATGCACGGAGCACTGCGAGTAGCAGTGCCCCCATCAGAGCTGTCGCCAAGTCTGTTGCAAGCCTTGCGATCGAGAGCCCTGCCAGCAGCCGTGTACGAAACCACTTAGGTGCGGCCATGAGTGCATCGGACTGTGTGGGGAGCCCTGTCCAAAGAAGTGCAGAATCTGCCATGAAGAAGACGTCACCAGCACCTTCTTTGGCTCAGAAAGCGAACGTGATGCCAGGTTAGGATACGTTTATCAGACGTAGAAACTTTTATATCTTGTACCTCCATGTACAATATTCATTCCATGTTACATCAAATTGTAAAAAAAAAGAACACAAAACAACACAAAAATCAGCGTTACATGCTGGGTCGCAATAAGTGAACCGCTCAAAAATGTAACCGTATATTACACTCCCATTAGAACAGGTCTGATAAAACAACTACAACAACAAAAAGATGCATTTTGAGAAAACAGTCTTGCAGCAAATTCCCGTCTCTTCTTCCACTTGAGATGCGATGACGATTCGGCAATCGGTGACAGAATTTTAGAATAAATAAGTCAGATTCCGCTTGGGGAAAAAATATAACGCATGTGTTAACTTGCTTATTACCACCATCCCCATCCCCGCAGATTCGTGGAATTGGAAGATTGTGGTCACGTGCTGGAAGTCGAAGGGCTCGATAGATGGATGAAGCCTTCAGATACAGACGAATCAGAAAACATTAAGCTATGTACACACGCCCATCGAATCTTTGCACCAACAGGACTATTATTTTGTTCGCTCATTTTCCGTTGGCCTATTATATAATGCACAAATACACACATTTATATATAGGCCTATGTATTTATATGCATAATGTATGTACATGAACTCAATACATGTTCGTACTTCTGTTTAAAACTTGTAACTGTGTGCCGACTGAATGCGTTCTTTATTGAAAAGAAAAATAGATTTCAGGTAATTCTCAAAACACCTCGTAACCTAAATATACATGGGAGCTGACATTACATCAAACAGTGAAGTTTTAGGAAAATCTGACAATCCGTTCTAAAGTTATGATTTTTTTTTTAAAGTTTCGGTGCAGTCATTGCTGGATGAGAAGGCTGCAGTGAATCGTGACGCAGGACAACGATATACAGTATAAAAAGAATTCCTCCAAATTTCATTTCTTTTACACGAATAGTACACATTCCCTCGACTTGTTGGACCGACGTATTTTAAAGACAATGTTATTTCCTCTGTTTTCTGAAAGAGGCAAGTCAAGTGCTCTTTCATTATGCTATAAAAATGAAAATATGTTGAATTTTCTGTATATTGTTTTTATATTATTGTTCTCCAGTGACGTCACAAACTATCAACATCTTCTCATCAATGGCGGTACTGAAGCTTTAAGAAGTCAAAATGTTTGAGCGCATCTGATTTTCCTCAAACTTCACTAATGTTCACTATTGCTGGATTCAGACAATCCACATATATATTTGGGTGTCATTCTCTTTTGAGATACAGTGTAAAAACAATTAGCATGCTCTCGATACAATTCATTCTCATGAAGCCAAATTTACAATGTTCTATTTTGTTAACTGCGCATTTGAATTTACCGACCATAGGTTGGTCTCTGACAAAGTCATGGTATGGTCCAAACCATTACAAAGGTTTCCTCGGGGTCTTTTAAGTATTTCCACGTCCTTTATTTCAACACTGCAGTAAGCAATTCCTTGTCTTTTGAACCTTAATAACTTATCAGTTGATATTCATATCACTTGGCAATTCTTCGGCTGATTTAGGCAATGAAGAATACATTTCTCATATAATGGTTTTCTTCTTGAGCCCATGGGTACTTTATTCCCATTATGCCTTGTACATTATTTTCCTGTCACTGCACACAGATCTTTCGTGACAGGGTATTGTAACCTTTCAAAGCAATACTCCGATTGGACGGTGATCATGTCTGTAGTTTGGGAAAATGGAGGAAGGAATAGCTTCTTATATAAAGTTCAACGTAGTTTTTAATGTGCATTTTGATTTCAGCTGAAAGGCTGTCCCAAGTGCAGCACGCCTATTCGGAAGAATCTGCGCTATGGGAACGTGATAAAACGCGCCCTCGCTGACATCGAAGCGGTGAAGCAAAAAATGATGGGCAGCACGAAGGAGCTGAAAGGAAAGCGGCGCCAATTAAAAAAGAACCTGGGGGCGCTGAGCAAGTCTGCAAATGGAGGAATGGACGAGAGCGCCTTCAAACGCTTCCGAGACAAGCTGGACGACTGTAATCATCTCGAGACCGTGGTTTCGCGCCTGAATCGATGCAACTTCATGAAGGAGGTCATTGCTTTAGAAAGACAAGTAGGTAGCATTGAGGGCCCACTGAGGGAAGAATCTGCGACGAAGAGGGTAATGAAGTCCCTTCATGATATCGCGCAATTCAAGCTAGAGCCGTTGTCTGCACGCCTTGATAAAATGAAGCACCGGCTTTGCGATGGAGACCTTGATCGCTTTGCCGAGCAACAAGTCGATGACATGATGTCCGAAATCATTCGCACTGGCATGGAAATCGACCTAGCCCACCTACTATCTCGCGACCTGGCATGGTGGGACAAGCATCCCGTGTTTCAGACTCGTGTCATGGACTTTGACGCGCTGCTAGCTAGCGGGAAACCGCTCACCCTTGAGCAGGAAAGTGAAGCTAAGAGCATCATCACCACAATTCGGAAAGAGCAAGGAATCGAAGAAGCTCCCGGCCTCGGGATCAGCGAGAGGGAGCGGATGCAAGTAGTCCAGGCAATGGGACTGAGTCAGGGTCACTGGTTCAAGTGCAGAGAGGGTCATATCTACGCCATAGGAGAGTGTGGTGGAGCAATGGAACGCGGCCAATGCCCAGAGTGCGGTGGAACCATCGGTGGACAACGTCATCGACTGACTGACGAAAACCGTCTGGCCGGGGAGATGGACAAAGCGCAACAAGCTGCGTGGTCAAAGGGTGGAGCCGCAGCACCCTTTTGAAGGCCGTGAAATTATTTCGAGAGCAATGGTCTATAAAGGGTGATAGGAAACAAATTGTTCTTGTATAAAGTTTATCTTTTTCATTCAACAGCAGAGGTGAAAGAGCTACTAGTATAAGATGCAAATTCACATCCGCGCAATGCATGTATAATGTTTATGCATGTACATGTATAATCCTCTTGAATTACTTTCTGGGTTGTTTTTTCTCTCTCTCCTTTTCTCCTCTTTTTCTCCTCCAATGCAAATCTTTCTCTTAGAGACCTGCACAATACAGGCTATTATGTATTGAGATGATTCGTCTTACATTGTTTGTAAAAGACAATGACAATAATTGTCTCTCTTTCCTTGATATTAACATCATGCAGCTTTTAAACTTTTTATTAACTACCTTGTATCTTTACTTGTTTACTTTATGATGCTAACATACTGCATTATTTTTTTCTTGTTTCATTTGTTTTGCAATGATTCTCTATTTTTTTTTAATTTGGCTTCAAACATTTATGTAAAACGTGGAATAAACGCGACCTATGAAGCCATGGTTGAGTTGTGGAGGGACATTCGGACGAGTCATTCAAGCAAGAAATGTCAATTAAATTTCAAAAAGTTTATTGCAAGGATTAATAAAACACTATTGCTTTCTCGTTGCATTATAATAATGGTCTCGCTTCGGTAATGAAAATTTTACTCATGTTTGATTTCAATTGTTTACATACTGTGTATGCATCATAAATGCAGAGTCTTTAAACCTTTTGCTTCAATACACTTCGCAAATACCTGTTTATGTTGTAAGGACTATGGATCAGATGTACATCACTAAGCTGTTATTGGATTTTCATAGTTATTATGACAAGTTGTGCGTTATACACTCGAAGCGACTATTTGTTGCTGGACTATCAGTGTTAAATGTCTGGTTCGTGGTTTAGTTTGTAGTATTATGTAGATTGTAAATAATGATAATGATGATTATGATGAATATTGAAATGATGATAGTAGTACTTAGCACTTAAATATCAGTCCGAAGCTTTATCACCGTATGTATAGTTGCAACCAGCAGCATTGCCAAAAGTGTTTGCACACGCTTCTCCACTGACCAAAAAACAACAACAAAACACACACACACACAAACACTTAACAAAAATAGACAAACGAAAAAAAAAAAACCCACCAAGGAATGAAAATACTGTCAATACTTTGATGACGTGGGCTTGTATCACGTTCGGTTTGTTTGTTTTTTGTTGGTTCATTAATAGTATTCTGCTCATGATACCCACCATTACAAGTAACTTTGTGTTCAGAATACATGTAGTTTAGTTTGTTTGTATTTTGATTGTTTGTTGATTGATATGAGATTTATGTTTTTGATTACCGATGGATGTAAATTATGAAAATCAATAAAAAGTGGAAAAGAGAAAAAAAAAATATTATTCTGCTCTTAGAGAGCTCCCCCTACGTCAGACTTGACATGTATTTTGGAATGCAGTATTCCAATGCTGTGCCTACCAAACAGAACATGGAACCAGCTATCTGTATAATATCTCCTTTTGTAACACCCTTTATTTCCAGTGCTTCGTCACAAAGCATTGCTTGTATTTTTTTTTCTTTAGAATTTTTTTTTCTCAATGAGAATTAGGTTCTAGTTCAACATACGCACTCGTCATTTGTTATCACTACAGTGTATATTCTTTTTATTATGATCTGCGTTATATCGCAGCTGCGCTATATGATGATGTGATATGAAGCGCTTTGATACAGCTTATAGTTTGTAAGAGCTGCAAATGTAAAATTTGCATTGTATTGTTTTGAAATTTCATTTCGTCAGTTCGTTTGTTGCTTTGGCTATATTTTACAAGGAGCGTAACTTTTAAACAGTATTCATCGAGTAAGTGTGATGATGTGTAAAAGTTTTAGATCACTTCATTTACGAATGTGTCAATCTTCCCACATTGATAACCCAAAGGACTATAACAATCACCTCGCGTCTGTGAATATAACATGGACGTGCACGTTTATGTCAATTCGTACAGAGCTGGGCTTCCTTGAAACCTTTGTGCACATTGGTGAACTCTTTGCACTTGAATTTTCTCTTCAACAATCTTTGTTTATAACATCTTTGACGATATTCAAGCAGATTCTTTATTCATTTATGAATTCATTACAAAGAGTATTCCCAGGCCACAACTATGTAGCCACATAATCATTGCCTCTTGTTGAAGATTTGTAAGAGTATACTATATCTTCATAGTTTAAGCATTCATTTTCTTGTTGATATTGTGCATTCGAGATGTTCTCTTCGCGATGGTCTTTTGTAGTAGTATTACTCCCGATCCTGCTGTTTCAGGCTGTATGTCTTCAGCAAAAGAAATATTGCTGTCATGATGGATGTTTTGTTCAAATATATTGAAATCTTCTAAGTGCTTTCCTAACTGATATTGGGAATGGAGTTGGCCTTCGAGTACGGACATGGAAAGCACTGAAATATTGACCGAACGGAAGCTGGTTGGTTTTGTCAATTCCTCCGGAGTCCGGCTTCCATTGGAACGTTTATACATGTGTTGACGATCTCTTTGTTTGGGGAATTTCTCATCAACAGCTTTGTTTTGTGTAATTCTTGACGATATATTCCAGAACTTTCCTTGGGGAATTTCTCATCAACAACTTCGTTTGTGTAATTCTTGACGATATATTCCAGAACTTTCCTTTTGTATTGCGAATTCACTACAAAGACCATTCCCGCGCCGTAGCAAAATATTCATCGCACGCTGTTAAGGATTTGTATATAGGAGTACTAGCCGCGTAGTTATGAGCATCCTGTTGATATTGTGTATATTCGACATACTCTTTTTGCTATAGTCCTTTATAGTGTAAGTACTCCCTTTCGTGCATGCTGTTTCAAAGTGTGTGTCATCTTTTGTTTTAAAATTTGAAGTCTGCGAGGTGTCATAAATGTCATTGGTTATGGAGTTGGTCCTCGAGGATGAACATGTATCTAGCTGTTAATGGTTGACTGAATGGTCTTTAGTGGTTTCCAGTTTTAGCCATTTATAGATACCCGTGTTGAAGACTACCACATCCACGTTAATATGGTATTTGTCGTGTTTTTCAAGTTGTTCCGTATCGAAATAGGACATGTGCGGCATTCTAAGCGAGCAAAAGCCTCTTTGTCATGTTCTTTTCTGACAAGTTTCAATGATGTTTAATGGGCCATAATGTGGTATGACATTGGTTAATGTTATACCAGTTTCGTTCTTGTCATTTTATCTGAAGAAATGAAAATTGAGAATTGAGATTATCGATATATTAAAATGCGCGCATGGCGTCGTTTAAGAGCGCATCTTGATGAGATTTTGAAAGAGAGCGAATTGAGATAAAATTTGATGGTGGGCTTCACGTCAAGCTACCAAAGTTAGCCTCTGTCTGGCCAACACGTAGCCTTTAGCCAATGCGGTCTGGGCTTATTTCCCCTGTGTGTCTGAATCGAGACTAACTGCGATACAGCAACGAACACGGTCGGAGGGGCCGCGGCTCGGTCGAGCGATCACGTTGTTGTTGTTGTTTTGTGTTTAGTGGCGTTTTCCATTCTCTTTAGAATATTTACGCCCGCACACTGCACGCACACTGCACACATTGCACGCACACTGCGTTAGTCTATTTTCAGACACTGCTGAGAGGCAAACAGCGCGCGAGGCCTTGTCCAAAGGCTAGCCAACACGTTGAATACTAGTACTAGTACAAGACAATAGTGTACTCTATATAGGGCTTGCAGTCACTCGTGACAATATTGTAACCCGATGGGTGGTGGGGGCACTGAGACATACTGGATAAGACTGCTGATTCCAGGTCAGAGGACCCGAGTTCGAATTCAGTCCAGTGCTTATGTCCTTGGACAAGATGTTTTTACCCACTACAGTATGTCCCTCTCGACCCAGGTGTATAAATGGGTATCTAGTAACGCTAGGGTAATGGTACTGGCAGGGCCCTCTTGTAGAACAGTGGCAACATTGAAGAGGCTACCCTGGATAAAGAAGACCATTATCATTATTACTATCACTATAGTCGGTCCGCTCGACTTCGAACGCTTTCAGCTTTGAATAAGTTGCGGCTGACGTATGTTTGCAACTTTGTATTGCTTAATTGTTCACATACATTATGTGGAATTGTTTATGCGAGCGAGCTTCATATACGTTGTAGAAACGCTCGTTCAAGCTCCTACGTTTGAATAAAGGAGGAAAGGTGAATCTGTTTGAAGATAACAGAATACACGCTTCGGGACCTATGACGTCTCGTGTTTGAGTAACATAAAGACGGTCAGTTGATATTTCATGGTGTTATGCCAAATGGTTGAACGTAATTTTGAATCTCAGTCAAGATCACTTTTTGAAGTGGGCATACCGTCGAAATGCGTTTGAATAAAGTGAAGTATGTCGGAAGTGCTGATAGGGAATATCGTTCCAGTTGTGGCCATCGCCCCATGCAACAGGGATTCAAAATATTTCTTGCGTGTCTGCACGAAACCACCACTTAGCTCCAAGTCCAAGGGGTGCGACGTTCTATGTAATGGTAGCGCAGTGGGTTTGCTGCCTCAAAATGACAATAGGCAGTTTTCGCAAGCACGACGCAGCCGGTATTTGAGCGTGCCGTGTGCAAAATTTGCTTCTGCGCATGATCAAATCCGAGAAACGTCCCGTACTGGGGAAAACGAGTACGGTATTCGGCCAAAATAGCGTTTGGTCCCGATGCAGCTGGGCAGGAGTGAGCCAGCCTGCCAGCCAGCCAATCAGCGATCTTGTCCCCACGCCTCCATCCTATTTAAACGGGAAAGCGAAACTGCATAGATATGGGGATATGGGGACGGGAGTTCGAGTACGGGGACTGTCACAGGTGATTGCTTCCGCGTATTCTCGGTCTTCCCGTTCTGTATAGCGAAAACTCCTTAAAGGGATGGTACAGTATTGGTGGAGATGAGAAAAGGGCTTTTAACTTTTTGCGAGATACCAAGAAAACACATATGGTATAGTACAGAGCATACCATGTTATGAGGAATTCAAAGTTTATTGGATAAAAATCGAGTTTGGAATGACTGAAACATCCAAAAACAAAGTACAACAAAGCGATCGTAATAAAGTGTGGGTCCCACACTTTATTAGAATCGCTCTTTTTTTGGATAACTCAGCCATTTCATAACCAATTTTCAAAGAAACAGTGAATTCCTCGCAGAATTACATGCTCTTTCATATTTCATAAGTTGTTTCTCATTATCCTACCAAATAATGTTAGAAACCTGAAATTAGGTCTCAACCAAAACTATACGATCCGTTTAATAACGGTGCTGTGTGTATGTATATGTGTCTAACACCACATAGCACACATGACACATGACGTTATGAAGTACACATCTGTGTCAGCCTCTGAAAGTTGCTGTTTCTCAGGTGCCAATATTCACTGCACGTAGAGTTGTATGTGGGATTAGATTCTGATATATTTCGCAAGCATTCTGTCATTGCGCGTGATACACCGATACTATACGAGTGTATGCATGTCAGTACTAAAAGGAAGGTAATTCAGAAGCGATGTTTCAAGTAACGTTTTTTGCAGCTAGAAAAGCACGTGCAATCTAACAAGAGTACGGGCCCTTTGTAATAAGCAAAGCACGTTCTTATTACAGCCATGTGCAATCAGCATCGCAAGTCGCTTTAAAGAAAAGTATCAAGTACAAGTATAAAAAACCCAGAAGTAACAAGTATTACAGATTCACTAACCATGTATCATTATTGTGATTGTTTGTATAGTATTGATGTTATATGTTTTTGTGCAACTGTAAGTCGAGAGCGAATGGTATTTTAACGGCGACACTGTTGTTTCTGATACATGTACTTCTGTAGTTTTGTTGACCTTTAATTGATATCGCATGGTGATTTATTTGTTGAAAATGTGCCATAGTCCATACAATGGGCGTATAATTGGAGAGCCGAAACAATTCACGAGCGTACGATTGTACGATCATAGTCGTGTAGTTTTACAAGGGAAATTATATCCCATTGTCATGACTTAAGAACATCTTTCGATACTGACACACAAAGCAAAGAAAATACGTTTATAGATAAAAATGTATCTTACTGTGCTACATTGGTCAGATATTCTTTTTCTTTTCTTTTTTTTTCTCCAAAACTTGGTTTGATACTTACTTTTTAAAACAATGAATTATAGATACCTTGTTGAGAAGATAGAGATTTTCATTCTGGTGTAAAAGTTTGTAGGATTGTGTCTGTTTTATTTTTTTTTTTAAGATATTTGTAGACGTACTTTATGCCACATTTTAGACTGCTTATTATTCAATTCAATTCAATTCAAATCTGTGGACGTAATACCAAGGTCATGGATATGCCGTAAGATACATATTTTAACTGTTTTAGAAGTGCTACTCGGGGCTTGACCCTTAAGTGTTTGTAGACGGACAGCAAAACTTTAAATGAGATCCTGCGGCACACGTAGCCAATGCAGATCCCTCACTAGAGTTGTAGGCCTAGTCTGTAAGAACATGGGGCAATTCCTTTCACTTGCCTGTAAATCAACATAACGGGGAACCGCGTATTTAATGTAATCTTGGTGCGTGTATTGTGTAAAAGCCATAGAGTTCATCCCAATAAGGTGGTTTCAGTGCCAGGGTAGTTGTGTTTCTGCCAGCGTTTGTTTGGTTGTCCGTCTGTTGGCAATGTTAGAAAAGAAGAAGAAGAAGAAGAAGAAGAAGAAGAAGAAGAAGAAGCTGAAAACAGATATTGATGAAATTGTGAGGAACAGTCCGATGTGGTTAAAGGAAACTTATGTGATTCAGGTCTGGCGATGATCTGGATCATGAGCTGGATCTAGGTTTGCTTGTTTGTTTTTTGTTTTTCGGAAAGGATTATATACAGTATAGAGGTAACTTTAAGATTTCTGCAAGCACATGGCTTGGAGCTAAATACCCCATAGCCTAGGCGTCGATATGTGCCATCTGAATGCTAGAGCGCAATTGTTGTGGCAGTCTATTCACGCTAAAAGTTGAACAACTGGGACTGTAAAAAAATTGATGTTATCAAAGTGTGGTTTCGGTGTAATCTCTTTGTATGTAAGCAGAGATGCATTAAGGTGCTGTGTTGATATCTACTAGTTTAGAGAGAAGATCAAAAAGTAGTCCTGTCTAATAAAATAAATGATATGATGTCATCTTAGGAGTTATGATTTTATCCATTATAACAACATGTACTTGTATATGCCCGTATAGGGGAAAGAGAACAAATTCATGACAATTCTAGGGATGACCCCACAGATTTACCTCGCCATCACTTTCTTCAAAATACATTTCCGATTAGATTTAACCATCATGAAGCGTATAGGGAATGCAGTTATATTCAAGAGTCGTACATGGTCCACACACCGACATGGGGACCGCGGGTCAAGGCTACTGAGGGCCAAAACACTGGACAGGTCAATCAGGTATCTCTTTACCGGTAAAAGAAAATGATAAACTGTATTGCGTGTAGGTCATTGCATGTAAAGAATAATACATTGTAATTGTTTGTGAGGCCCGTTAATGTAGATGCACTTGACCAGCAGTTAATGACGTACCCTTAAGGGGCACCGTATATAGGGAGGTTGCATCAACGCTGACTTTGTTTTTTAGCTAAGGCGAGTGTCAGTATCCATGGGTAACTATAATGGGAGAGAGCAGTGCATGGTTTACCATCACAGCCTGGGACAATAGATTCAGAAAATATCATCTCGTCAAATTGGCAGCAATGAATTTTTACCACATATCCTACAATAGATAAAGATTAATTGACATTGCCTAAATGCATAAAATCTGCATTACGTCCGAAAAAATATAAAATTCGTGAATATAAGACCGAAACATAACATTAAGTCTATTCTTCCAGAATGCATTGTCAATGTCAGGGCCAATCATAGAATTAACATTTTAGGGCTTCATCTTTAACTGACGTAAACGATGGTTTCTGACCAAAATAGGTTTCAAAATAATGAAAGAGAAGAGTTTATTCTACGTTATGGAATACTATTCATAACATGATTAAAAAAAATACGGCATCAAATCATAAAAATGTGTCCTCTGGGACTTGATGGTAGTAGCGATTGTGAGATGTAGACAGTAATGATGAATAAACCAGCCACGCCCTACACAGGTCTTTGTATTGAATGCATTCATTGAACTGCTTTGATATCAAATGGGGTATTGGGTGGATAATGGCCTGAAAGCTGATGGCATTGTTCACGTTGAAAGATGAGTGAGAAAATAGAGGACGCGAGAGAAGAGATTAAATCTTTTAAAAGTGAAATGTTCGCAATGCTATGGTAAAGGAGAACGAAAATACGTTATTCATGGTTCTCATGTTGCATTGCATGTACCCCTATGGTAACTGTGTTCTGTGAGAAGATTGTTATATAACGGCGATATGTACAGAAACATATACACACATAAAAATGCTAATAGTATTTAACACACAAACATGAGAGTGAATGTAACGTGCACAACTCTGTAAAACCAATTTTGCGCCTGAAAATATTTTCATTATTTTTCACACTCAATGTTGGTACCAATTGTGTGTGTGTGTGTGTGTGCGTGTGTGTTTTAACGCTGAAGGTTGTGTCCGTGGGAAAGCCCCTTTTAAATTGCCAAGCTGGCATGCCGCCTACAAAAATCTCGTTAAGCACTGTTCTTTTGATAAATTATGGCAAAAAGTCGATCCCTTCGAAATGTCTCCCAGTATTTTAGCAGATAGGCCTATAACTACTAGTACAGGATTGAAACTCATTGCTTATCAAAATCAACATTGGATGCTGGAATTTGACAAGGTGAAAAAAAAGGGGTGATTATTTTCATTTGATAATGATGCGCTGTCATTGAAACGCCTGTCGGGATGTCATGCAGAATGATCATTTTCATATCTGACGGGTCATTCCATAGAGTTTTCGCAAAAGTAGCAAATCGAATCAGATAGGCTTAAAACGTATGGAATGTGGAATCAGAATAATCGGGAAGACCCTGAAATTTTCAATACAAGTAACATTTTAGGCACATTGACAAACGTATCTCGTATTCCCTGGCCGCTTGAACGAGTTGCAATCTGCATCGCATGGTTGTCGGGCTTTATTCGGTACAGACGGGCAGAGGACCGATGCAGAAATAACGCTCAGCCGTTCTTGAGACAAAATCTAAATGTGAAACCACTCGAACTGTCGCTTTAGACGACCAATGTCGAGAAAACAGATATGAGCTTCCTTGAGTATGAAATCGCCCGTGCATCAATGGAATGAAAAGTCTTTTTTTTTTTTGAAGGGGGGGGGGGGGGGGGCGGTAAATCTCTTTGGGATAAATGTATATCGTTATCCAATTTTGTACATTTGAAAATAGCAGTGCAAATGTTTGATACACCCATGACGAATCCCTTTTACGGTCGTGTAGGTGCGCTGTATCCTTGAATGACAATAGTAATGAAATAAACATGTCACGGTATTAATGCGATGCGGAATATCCAACGTGAAACCAGGGAGGTGGAAAACACCTCCCTGGTGACACGCAAACACCTAACACTATTCTTTCTATATTCATAGCAACTGAAAACGTTTTTGATATTTAATAAGAAGAAGATATTATTGCATAATTCCATATTCACTTGCTGAACTGACTGCAAGCTCCCCAAAACGCGGATGGTTTTAATAGCTGTTAAATATTTTGTCCGTTTGACATGATTGTGGCGCCAACCAGGAGGCATCCGAGGTAAAAGCCTTTACCACCTGTAATAGAAATGAACAGCCATCGCCAGAACATACAAGCACACACATACATACACACAATCACTCACATACACACTCACACAACACACGCACACGCACACACACATACATGTACACAACATACGCACACACAATCTCACAATCACACAATCCCAACACTGCCCAACACACACTAAAACACCATCACACATTCTTTCGCACACATTAACACAAACGCGCTTCATGCAATCACCATCAGCGCTTCCATTATAATTGTCAAATTTATGAATCTTAAATTCCTTTGCACATGATACATACTTGCAAAAGTAATAGATACAATAAAATGATGCAGCTGAAATGACATTAGCAGTGGAAATCGCGTTTTTTATTATACGAAGAACATCTTTCACTGGCAATCTTGACGATCCGAAAGCTGATACAAAATATGCTTCTAACATTGTCGACAGAATTTTCAAAGGTACCCAGCAATTATTTCATTCCGATTATACGCGTGATTTGGTGTATCTTGCGAATGAATGTATGCATAGGCTTCATGTAAGGGGAAAAGTTTGATGAAAAGCTAATGCATCTTCATTCATAATAGTAACTGATACAAAACTGCTATTGATGCCTTGCGTTAGGTTGAGTACTCAATGTATATATATATATATATATATATATATATATATATATATTTATATATATTCTCCAAGGAACATGAATGTTTGACGCCATGATAATTACAATACCACGATTGTCACTTGATTGTTGCCAATTGAATATCGACTAAACAATTTAGTGAAGTTTGTTCAATATCGCAAAAAAACAACAACCTGTCAATTGTGAACTTAAGTACAAAAAAAGGCACAACTTCAAAGAATCAAGCCAGTCAAACTTTGGATAAGTTTCACACAGTCAATTAACTTGATTTTTAATATGATACACCTTTCCCCTCAAATATTCAAAAACATATACTATCAATACAATAATCACAGTCAAATGTATTATTTTGGTTTACAACATAGACCGTATTTTCATTATAAATTTGATGGTTTTATGGTTTTGCAACAGTTTCAGTATTCAAAAATCTTACAATATATTTTGGGTAACTTGACCTAAAACCCTAAGGTGCACCAATAAAATGATACCGACTTTACATGGGGGCGGAAATATACAGCTCCGCGATGGGGGAGATCACGCGTGAGTAATCGTGGTGGTAGAGAGTTCGTCGGCGAGTCGAAATCAATGACGAGGTCGTTGTCGGAGATAATCGAGGTCGTTCGAGACCAATTTGCCGAAAGCGTGGAGTTCGAGGAGTTAACAGTCTTGGCCAATGGCCGGCGTCTACGAAGAAGACATGGAGCTTTATACTTAGCCCAGCTAAGTTTGTAGTAAGACGAGGAACGGGATGACTGTATAAAAATATACCAAAATGCTTTCTAGAAAGTGTTCGTAACATTCTCATATACAATTACTGTTGCTTTAAAAGAAAACCGATTAACCATCAATATATAAAATTATAAACACTTCACTTTACGGTCATCTAATGTGTCTGTATAACAATTGTTTTTCTTTCTTTTCTTTTTTTTTTTGAAAAACCACTTGCCAAATACGAGCGTAAAAAGTGGACTCAATCTGAAGTGTCAATTCACACAGAAAGCGGACACATTTTAAAGTGTCAAATAACATAAAAACTATTGTTTACACCGATTATATTCAATTGATACATGCAAAAAAAAACCTTATGAGTACAACCGTATAAACAAATGCAACACTATACGATAATACTTATACGGAGCAATTAATGTCCTTTTGTCTTATCACCAAATGAACATGATAATTTCATCTGCCATATTTCCAGAGCTCTGTACAAAAGACTAACAAACGTTTTAACAAAAAATGTAGTAGCACTTATCAACAACACTATTGTACTTGCTTTCAATGCGCTATCCTAAATTCATACCAGTTTGAAATTATAACTGTTACATCTACTGCAATGTGACAAAAAATTTTTAAGCATTAAAACTATTCCTTTTCATGCTATCAAATTACACACTCTATATCATTACAGCTGCTTAACAAATACATAAAATGTCAACTTACGGAATCTCTGTGGTCTTGGGTTTGGAGATGTGCTTTGGTGTGCTGTGGCAGCCAAAAGGAAGTCCCGAAATTGCAAGTCTGACAATTACTTGCTAGTGGGGGTATCCAAATCGTGGCTTTCTCACACCCAGAATCCACACACATCCAGTCACACCACTGTGAGGATGAAGAGCTCAACCTCTCAACTCAAAAGTTCAATATGGAGTGCACCGATTTTCCCTCACACAACTCTCTCCTAAACACAGGACTGCACACACCCAAAAAAACTTAACCAATTATCTCCTACCCTGCCAAGTAACCTAGCAACTGAAAAACACTTTAATTACCGCATTCCTATGCCTATATCAACTGTGCACAGCCCCAGCACAGCTAGCTAAAACACCTGACTGAGACTTTAATAAAATTAGCCAAGCGCGGAGACCTACTACAGCACTAGGCTGAACAAGAGAGAATGCAAATGAGTATGCCGTGCCAGAGTGAGGTTAAGAAAAGAAGTAAAAATGCAAATGAATCTGCCTTGCCAGAATGAGCTTAGGGAACTGGGTGACAACGATATGATTGGATATTATGAATAACATGAATCAAACATTCAGGATATTGAAAGAGTGTGCACGACATTCTTGAATTTTAGATGACGCCGGAAAGTTGAGGTGACTGTACTTCAAAATCGAAAGATCTGTGCACTTTCTCGAAGATCCAAATAACTATCTTCTTGAAGAACGGGTTTAGATACACCAAGAATTGGTAATGGTTTTATACCATATTACGTCTGCAATACAGTTGATGCGATGGCACTTCTGCTGTCTTCAGATGCCTAAAGAGTCATTTATTACAGATAAAGTTTCCTGTCAGCAATTGTCCGCCAAATATACTGCCCTGGATGGCGTAAATATCATTATTTACATTATTACGTAACATTAGTAATAATGATTTGACAAGAACTAATAACACTTGTACAGATTCTGCCTAATAATATTAATACAGTTTACCCATATCAGAACTGCACGTTTGGCAAATCCATTACAGTGCATTCACGTCAGCTTATCACAAATTATGATTGTATGCTATGTTTACTGACAAAAGACACAGTTATCTTTACATGTTCTCATAGTGACTACATAACTCCTCACAAAAAAGAAAAATATTTTCTAAAGTTATACAATCTGTTGTTAGGTATGGCTTCTGCTTTCCCTTCTTCAAAGGTGAAATTGCGTTTGTTCTTCTGTTTAAGAAAGCGAATTGTGGGCATTCAGCAAAACCTGCCTTACGATTTGGCCTCAACGGGCCGGTGTCGTAAGGTGTAATTGCAATTAAAAGAAGAAGAAGAAGACTATACCCAGTTAACTATTGTATAACTTAGAGAGATCGTAGTATTGGCTGAGGTGAGGATTCAGCTTTTAACTATTTTTTTTTTGCAAGATACTTCGAAACCACTTTACGAAATGTAAAAGAGCATACAATTCTAAGAGGATTCAAAATTTATTTGATTAAATTTGATTTTGAAATGGCTAAGATAACCCAAAACGGAGTAAACGAAGCGATCCTGATAAAAGATGAGTCCCACCTTTTATTTGGATTGCTATACAATGTATTTAGGATATCTCAGCCATTTCGAAACCAATTTTTATCAAATAAACTTTGAATTCATCTTAAAGAATTATATGCTTTTCCATATTTCATGAAAGTTTTTTCATTGTAGATCTCAAAAAATAACCATCAAAAAATATTGAAAACCTGTAATCCCCGTCTCAACTGAAACTGCGTCATCCCTTTAATGAGAAATACGGCCTTCTGCTCTTGTCTCCGTCTGATACTCTTCCATGCATTTCAACGACGCTCATGACTGTGCTCCAATTACGGTATCAAGAATGCAAAGTTTTCAAACGTCCATAAATGCATATTCTAAGATGTGAAAATTGGCAGACAAGATATTCAATTTTCATATCATAATTTCTGGTTAATAAACCTGCTCAAGCATGAAGTGATTCCAACTCTATAACTAAGGACCTCCTTGCAGATCTGTTCTTGATATTCCGAGGATTTAATTCATCCTTAAAGGTGGATAAAAATTATCAATTGTTTGCAGTAATTCTTCATCGAAGTTAGAATGTCTGTGGAAAACTGGAGCTAAGGAGAAAGCGGTGCATCGTCTTTATGCTAACTACGAATTGTTTAATATATTTTTACCTCATCTAATTCCACTTTGCTTATAGAAGCGGTGTTGCCAGTATCACATAGACATTATTAACTGATAAATTCACTCGTATACTTTCACCCTGCTTTTTCTAGTCAAATTATTGAACATTTACATACGTATGGGAATGAGATGAAATGAAATGAAATGAAGACGACGCTCATATCATTTCATTTCAAATTTCATTTCATTTCATAACATATTCAAATAATGAATGAGGACAACGGACTGCCTGTGAATGTTAATCTATATGAACCGACATAAAACGAATGACTGATTGTACTACACTAGACTAAACATGATTTTGGCAACATTCAAATTATTTAGATGTTCGTTTGTCAAATACAATGACCCGATACAGATTTCTTTCCAATTTCCGCGCAGACGAATATTTACCACCACTAACAATTAACATCGGGCTATTGAATATATAGACTCTAATCCTCAAACATAAAAGAAAGATGGAAGAAGAGTACGGATCGTTTTGACAATCACTTTAAATATCATATGTTATTTTGCTTGTTATGTCATCCAGTACATTGTCACTTATGGCGCTTAACTATACTCATCCTTGGGGGCGCAAAAAACGAAAAAAAAAACGAAAAAAAAAAGAAGAAGAAAAAGAAAAAAAAAACGAAGAAGAAGAAAAAAGAAAAAAGAAAAGAAAAAGAAGAAGAAGAAGAAGAAGAAGAAGAAAAAAACGCCCGGAAAGGGGGGGGGGGAGAGGGAGAATGGCGGGGGGGGGGGGCAGAAAACCAAATCAAACAAGATAAAAACAAAACATGATGATGACGCGGACAAAATGAAAATGTTTATTGTGTTCACACAATTAAGAATTCCATGTTCTGTCAGCTGAAATACAAAAATTTTCGGCTCGCTCGCTGCGTTCGCTCGCCAAAATTTATACAAATAAAGAAGGTAAGAACAAAAGGTGATACTGACGTGGACAAAATGATAATGTCTATTGTGTTCACACATGTCATTTTATATTTAGCAAGCAAAATGTTTCACGGAGCAGCGGCTGCAATTTCTTTCGTTCTGAAGCGATCGCCAATTGGATCAAAAGAATGCGCCAACGGTTTCGAACATACGGGGGGGGGGGGGGAGGGGCGCAAAGAAATCAAGCAAGATAAGAACAAAAAATGATGACGAGGAAGTATGCACATTTCGGCTCACTCGCTCGTACAAGTTAGAGTATTTTTTTCAAGTCCACAGTTTGTTGGTATAAATCGTTATAAGGCCGTCACTATTATCTTGATTAGGATTGTAAGATGAAATAAGCAAAAAATGACAAGAATTCAATGTTTTGTAAGCTGAAATACAAAAATTTTCGGCTCGCTCGCTGCGCTCGCTCGCCAAAATTTATCCAAAAAAAAAAAAAAAAGAAAAGAAGAAGATAAGAACAAAGCGTGACGATGACGCGCACAAAATGATAATGTCTATTGTGTTCACACATGTCATTTTATATTAAGCAGGAAAAATGTTACACGGAGCAGCGGCTGCAATTTCATTCGTTCTGAAGCGATCGCCGATTGGATCAAGAGAGGACGCCAACAGTTTCGAACATAATTATGGGGGGGGGGGGGGGGGCGCAAAAAAAACCAACAAATCAAAAAAGATAAGAACAAAACGTAATGATGACGCGGAAATATGCAAATTTCGGCTCACTCGCTCGTACTAATTTAGAGTACTAGTATTATAAGTCCTCAGTTTATTGGTATAAATCGTTATCTATGAGGTCGTCACTATATCTTGATTAGAATTGTAAGATTTAATAAGCAAAAAATGACAAAACTCCATGTTTTGCCAAGCTGATATACAAACATTTTCGGCTCGCTCGCTGCGCTCGCTCGCCAAAATTTATCAAAAAAACAAAAAAGAACAAAGAGATAAGAACAAAACGTGATGATGACGTGGAAATTTACAAATTTCGGCTAACTCGCGCGTACTAATTTAGAGTACTTTTGAAATTCCTCATGCAGTTTGTTGGTATAAATCGTCATCTATAAGGCCGTCACTATATCTTGATTGGAATTGTAAGATTTGATTAGCAAAAAATGACAAGAATTCCATCTTTTGTAAGCTGAAATACCAAAATTTTCGGCTCGCTCGCTGCGCTCGCTCGCCAAAATTTATCAAAATTCATTACATTTGAATCACCCTCGAAAGACCCCTTTAAAGTGCTTGAAAAAGCATATCAAGTGGACTTTGTTTAAAGTCCCTACCGAGATGGGGTTGGGGTTGAACACTTTTTAAAGGACAAGTTCACCTTCATAAACATAAGGATTCATAAAAATGCAGCAATATTAATAGAACACATCAGTGAAAGTTTGAGGAAAATTGGACAATCGATGCAAAAGTTATGAATTTTTAAAATTTTTGTGTTGGAGCCGCTGGGTGAGGAGACTACTACAGCTTGCAATGTCATATGCGTACAACCGTATAAAGAAAATGTAAAGAAAATTCAACATATTTTCACTTTTTTCGCATAATAAAAGAGCACTTGACTTGCCGATTTCTAAAGGCAGGGGGAATAATATTACCCATAACATATGTCGGTAACGAGTCAAGGGAATGTGTACTTTTTTCAAAAGATGATATTTTGTGAAATTCTCTTTATATTGTCCTTATATTGTTGTACGCATGTGACATTACACACTGCAGTAGTCTTCTCATCCAGCGGTTACTGCACAAAAACTTCAAAAATTCATAACTTTTGAACGGATTGTCCGATTTTCCTCAAACTTTCAATGATGTGTTCTACTAATATTGCTACATTCTCTCAATCCTTGTGTTTATGAAGGTGAACTTGTCCTTTAAGAAATTAGGGGCGCAATTTTCGCGCTTGCCCCGGGCGCCATTTTCCCTAGATACGCCACTGGTGCTTGCGTGTGGTTTGTGTGTGCGCTTTGCTTATCTTTTTTATTGTTTTGTTTTGTGCTTGTCGACACTTCTTCTGATGACTTCGACGAAGGCTTCTTCGCGGAGACGTGAACATTTGATAGGCGTGTTCAGATTGGTAACTCGTATCGGCGTAAAATTTAAATTTGTCATTACCTGGTCGTTCGTACTGATTATCCCAACCTCTCGTGATTGGTTTCATTTAATTTTGCGTAGGTTTACGTAACCCACGCGTGAAATGAGAAACCGGCTTCCACTTCATTTGCCATGCACTTGCCAATTAAGAAACTAACCTTCTTTCAACAAAACTTTTTTTTTTTACACAAGTAGTCAAAATCTCTACACTGAAGTAACAAGCAATATTCTTGTTGCTCCGAAGTGAGAGAAATTAAAGTGTTAACGTATATCCAATCTTGCCACATCAAAAGAACAAGAATGACACACACACACACACACACACACACACACACACACACACACACATACACACATACACACATAGACACTGACACAAAACGGACCCGAAACATTCTTGCAAAGCCTTTCATCAGAAACACACGACATCTGTGCACTCAAGGCAGAACATTACCCATTCTCAGCAAAAGTACATTGACATCTGCTGATGATCACGAGCTAGCCTTTCACCAACAAAATTTGAAAGAGTAACGCCTTAGAAATCATGGCAAAGGAAGAACCATGTGATAATTCAATTATCACATGTCTCAGATGGCTACAAACGAATGGACCGCGGTTACCCTGGTAATACTAATGTGGCCAGTTTGAGTCTTTCCAATGGAACCACTATCATCAAGTATTAACGGTACCTGGAAAACAGCTTGAATCAACAACAATAACAACAACAACAAAAATCTGTATAAAATCTTTTGGCAAGGGCTTGTTATACTTTTCTTATAACCCATTCAAATCCTGGGAAGCGTAATGGTAACGTGATTTGAAGAAATACTGGTGGAATGCCTTGAATTGATGAGGAAATTGTCCTTTGTAGTTGATTACACTGTAAAAACTTCGTGCGTCTGAATGCTTTGATGGAATGGTCATGGAGACATTTAGCTGCAATCTCCTGACGGTTTGTTTTGCTATTCAAGACCTAATATTAGAGAAAGAGAGGCAGAAGAAGTAGTTCGTTGCTGATGGAAGTATGCTCAAATAAAGAAAGAAAAAAAAAATGATCATGTTAAATCCTTTCTCCCTGTTTAAAAGCATCGATCTTTCAGCGAGATGAAATCGAATCAAAGTTGTGTCATAATGATTAGGAAAACGCTTTTCAAGCGCTAGGAGAAAAGTAGAAACATTATCATTCACAGAAAGATGATAATAAGCATTGCCTTCTCTGTTTGACTACTTTCTTCTTTCCTTTTCATCGCTAATCGTAAATTAATAAAAAGGCATGAATAGCTTCGCATTGTAAATTACTTACATAACTAGGAAGGGGAGATGGATGATTCACATTCCTTTTTCTCTGTTGAAATAATGGAAGCGTCTGGAGATTTTATCATCGAACAAATAATATCTATAAATTCAAAATTGTCTTCAATGAAAGTCCTGCTAGCCGACATTAGAAGATGATGTTAAAAATGATGATAATGAAACGATAGTGACAGACCTAACAATAGTAATAATGATAATATAAATAATAGTGAAAGATCTTGGAGTGTGTATAACTAAGAAGTAACTAGAAGTACCCTCTTAGTGTAATGATGCTCTAACCCCCATAGGAGTTTGGGGACACATTATCATTAAAAAGGACTAAAGAAAACAAATAGGTGGGGTTTCAGCTTGAAGAGTTATTTTGTAGTAAAGTGGCCCACAAAAAAAAAATCGAAGGTGACTTGAAGTGCGCAAGTCTACTGGCGCCCATTCTTTATTCATTCTTTTTTTCATTCTAACAATCTGACACGTCATTCATTTTCATACCTCATAAAATCAGGAAAAGCTTTTCTATACAAACTGGAATGCATTATATTGTTTGTGTCAAACAAGAATAAGAACGGGACAGGGTGATATGACAGGTGAGTGCACATGTAGTGTATTATGTATGTCGAACCGCGGTTTTTTCCGTGCGCGAAGTTGAATTAATTATGTGGTGGTTGTTGTGACAACATAATATCCATTTCATTGATGAAGAAGTTGAACTTGAACTTTGTTCAATTGGAAATAAACAATACAATAAAGGTATACAGGAAGACCAAACAAACCAAGACGGAAGCAAACTTTTTGGTAAAGAGTTCTCTATATTTTCAAATTCCATTTCTTAATTTCAGTTTGCGTCTGCAACCCTTTCCAAGAAGAATATGATATGAAGAAAAAAAGAAAACACAAAAATGCTAATACAAATTTCTGTAAAATTTGATTTTCTACAAAAGAAATCATGTTTTTATTGAAAGTTGCAAGCCTTTTCTTCATGACAAAATGACAAAATATTTCTCTATGATTATCTTACAAAAGAAGGGGCAAAGATGTGGGCGGGGGGGGGGGGGTACGAGGATTCAGGAATGGTTCGGCTGGATCTTCATAATCAATATGGTTATGCTGAGAAGGATAATGAATTAAAATAGATATGCATTTTGTTGTAGTTGTCAATAACACTCTGTATTTCAATAATGTATTTTATGGGTTTGATTATTTAGTAAAAAAAAAACAACAGCTATTATCTATCATTATTTCCTGTAGTTTTCATTTAATAAGTGTTGAAAAAATATATATGAATTGCTTTAGATCATTTAGGGAGAGGATTTAAGACATCAGATCAATAGGGTCCTAAATATTTGGAGTCAATAGGACTCTTGAGTTGTTCTAATGAATGTTTAAATAAGTATAAAATCACTTACAAGAGTAAAATGTTCCCATAAAATTAAAAAAAAGCACACACACACATAAAGTTACATAAATGCATGCAAGTTTATGATCTGGTAGATGAGGTTATTGTGAATAAGCATTTTTCAATTTTCTTTACCAATTTGTGATGAACGTCATTTTTTTTTTTGTTACTCAAAGTTTCCTTTTCCTCACAACCAACATTTCGCTCCCCATAGCATGGTAATTAAGAAATGGTAGCCCTCTAAAGTTGGATTACCTTTTTTTTTTTTTTTTTTGATACGCTCTGTATATATATTTTTTTTTTTCGGGGGGAGGGGTCAAATATATATAGATATAATTAATTGATCGTGATTGATATTCCTAACCAGCCAAATGGATGATGAAAAATCGAATATGTCGGAATGCCAAGAGGAAAATAAAAAATCAACTAGAAATATCGCTATGGCGACTGGTATGCCTCCGCCTTAATCCATGGTTCTCCTAATAGGTCTATAGTACGTCTTGACAATGTGTGATGACAGTTTCACATAACTGGTAAAATATCAAAAGGTGTAAAGGAAAGCGATTTGCTCACTGGTTTTACACAGTGGCCCCATGTACATTCAGAAGATTTGGATACAAGTTAACTTTTTCCCATTGACCCGTTGAGGACGAGTCCCGAGTATACTCGGGCAGGTTTCTATGGGAAATGCGTGTTATAGCAAAATCAGCCCGTCCTCAACGGGTTAAGCAGGGCTCCGTCGCGACGGTGGCTGGTTGATGCATATATCCCATGAATGCTAGCATAGTGCCGTCCTATTGTGCTGTCCTATTGCCCAGCGGCAAATGTTTAGGCTCTGCAATTTGCATAATCCATCTATGATTTGTCAGAAATGACCATTCCATTAATGAAATGAGGCTCTTGTGATTATATCTCTGGATTTAGTAATAATTTTCAGATACTAATCACAGACAATGGACATGATGCAGTCAAAATATGTCCCCCAAAAAGCAGGTTGCCAGTTCCGATAAAGGGGTCTTGGGCAATTACTCCCTAGGAAATTATCCCCTGGGCAATTACCCCAGCCCCTTCCCCTGACCCTAAACCTAATTCTAACCCTAACCCAAACGTTAAACCCAAACCCAACCGTAATCTTTACTCCAACCTTATCACTAACCAGTATTTAGGCGGGGGGGGGGGGGGGGGGGGGGTAATTGCCCTGATACACCGATAAAGCTATAGGAATAACATACATGGAAAAAAAATAGGTTACACTAAATGTCTTTGCACAGTGGCGGTAGTCTTGCTATTGAGGTCTGATTATCAGATGAGAATTATAGTGCCCCCCCTTTTTTTTTAATGTGACATTGAATGTCTTTGCATTTAGGCGGTGCTATCTCTATAATGAAGTTTGAGATTATCAGGCGAGTACTATACTCTCAAACAGCACATATCATTATGTTGACAAGTCTTATATGTGCACTTGTACAATTCATACATAGATTATCTCTCTCTCCGGCTCTCTCTTCCTATATCTATCTTTCTTTCCCTATGGACAAATTGAAGCAAGCGGAGATACAAAGATGTGATTTTTAACATCCCTGGAGCAAACACCTGCCTGATGGAGTGTGATGGGCAAATATATTTTCGAGTTGATGTTTACATATCACTACCCTTCTGACTGGGCACCTAGATCGCGCCGACATGTGTCGCGCAATGAACTCAACTGCATAATAGGTCATATTCAGGGTTTGGAAGAATTTGCTTTGGGGGGGGGGGGGGGGGGGTGTTAATTCTCTCATTCCTATTCTGGGAATGAAAGTGAATTCTTGTGATTTGAAAGTCAGAAAAATGTCCTGGAAGCATGTAATCATAGCCGCCTTTTCACTGTACGTGAAGAGATATGTCATATTGCAAATTTCTAGGCTCTGTTATTGTTAGGCAATGTAGAAAACCTTTTTTTGTTTTTGGTCCCATGGCCTGCCATATTCTCAACATATTAGAATATAAACACCAAGCTAAATGTCTTTTGACATGAAATTTAAGTTTGATTCAACTTCAATTTCATATCCAATGAAAAATCTAGTGTCTGCACTAATTTTGCAATAATTTTCAGGCTGACTGTAAATTAAATTGACAATAATGATAAGACCTATTGCTTTACAGCAAGATGTCAGTTTGTGACATCGCTTCCTCAGGAAAGTTCAAAAGCCACCTTTCTCATTTCCATCGGTCAAACAAAGTGACAAAAGTTTTTTCATAAGTAGGTATATCGAGTGTCTGTGGATATCCATCTCAGGTTCAGATTCTGTACGACAAAGTGAAAAACCACATCTCGTGCCTACTGTTTAATGTCCATGGATAATATCTCACAATCTCGAAGACAAGCAAAGGGCGTTACAACAGAATTCTGAAAAGTATTGTCATGCGATACTGGTATCTTATGTGTACGATGAAGCATGAAATATACTGCGAAGCTACTCTTCCACGGAGCAGACATGTATCACAACCAATACCAAAATGTCTTGCTGCCGGCAAAACACAACCTTTCAATCACGGCTTATTTTGAAATTGCTGCAAACAACTACTTCCCGTGCTTGACATAGCATGAAATATGTATAATCGACTCTGAAATCAACACATAATCACAAACGCTAAGCCCCCGTTCCACTATCACGACCTGGACTCCGATCTATACCCATCTAGCAGATTGGGAGAGAGTGGCAAAAGCGTACGGGGATCGGAAGCATCGTATCAGCAGCGTATGGAGGACTGGGTTGGAGCAGGCAATTTTTCAGATCGGAAAGAAATTTTGAACCTGTTCAAAATTTCTTCCCGATCTCCCCGATCAAAATTGACCTATTTTGAATGGTATAAAGGCAAGAGCGTAGTGACAGTGTAAACATCGCGGGATGAGCGTAACATGGTTTTGAGCGTAGTAACATCGGCACAAGAACGGGAAGTAATCTAGACACCGACGACGTGGTCCCGCTGCATGCGCCGCTCTTCACTGATCAAAGCTCGATCTCCCGCTTTAACGATGCTCTCACTACGTTTTCTACTCTCGTATCGAGTCCAGGCCTGATTGTATGACGCTCTCAGTACACTTCATTCCCGTTTTTAAGCCCCAGTCACATAATGCTCTGCGTCCGGCGTTGCGTCCAAAAAAGTCATTTTTTCTGCGGACTCCCGCGGATCCTTTGCCGTCACTAGAAAATTTATTCAAAACATACCGGGAAAAATGCGGGCGATATGGACAAATACGACCAGATGCGAATACTTGCGTCCACTTGCGGATATTCTTACGAATTGGCACATAATAGTTCTGAACACTTGCGGAGAGTTGCGGATATTTTCGGATAGTTACGGATAGTTACAGATTGTTATAAATGATTATGGACAGTATTGTTTTCTGTGACGATCCCTGCTAAGTCAGTGTATCATGACAGCAAGGTTATTACATATTGGACTGTTTTACATCGTACACTGGTATGACTGGGGAAAACTGAAATTGAATTACGTACAAGTTGTGAAAAAATTCGTAATCCTTTAATTTGCTTTACAGTGATAAAAGATTTATGAAATTTTCAACTTGAGGTTTAAATCTTATTTGTGCAACTCAAATGTGAATAAACTTCATAAATGTAAAGAATACATAACATAATTATACCACAAATATAATACAATATAGATTGATAAGTTAAACATTAGAGTAAGAAAATTATTACTCACGGTCATGGAATAGACAAACTGTGGTTACGTTGTCGTTGTGCAGCGATATTCATGACTTATTTGGTTATGTTAAGGAAATCTTTATAATAAAACAGTGCTTACTAAATTTCCAGAGAAAAAAAAAAGACATCAAGACTTTCAAACACCCCTCCCACACCCAAGTACAATATATATACAAAAAAAAAATGTAATACACATTCCATGGAACATAAAGTGGGTAAGACTATAGACGAATACTAAATTCGTTCTCAGTTTTCAAGTTGATTTATTTCACTTCCAACAAACAAAATAATTAGAAATACAATGAAATACTCGATTACGCAGATGTCAGGAAATCAGTACCACAATGTGATGAACAGAATAACATTGTAAAAGAGATACAGGTAAATTATCAACAAAGATGCAAATAACTTTTACGTCACTGTTGTGAATGCATGAACAATATTGCTGGAAATGGAGGGGACTGCTACAAAGCAGGGCTTGTAGAATGCAGTCCCGTCATATACATGGAATCAAACACAAGGGGGAGAGAATGGTTAGTGAGTTTATACATGAATTGTCCTAATTGCAAACGATAAAGGTCAAACATTTTCAAAATATTATTTTCGTGAAATAAATTATTAGTATGACTTCTCCACGATTCGTGACAAATGATACGAAGAGCTTTTTTCTGTAATAATAATATTCTGTCTGTATAAGTAGAAAAAGTGTTTCCCCATGGGAGTATACCATAGTTTCAGTAAGGTAGTATCAAAGTAGAATATAACATATAAAGTACATTCTTGGGAAGATAAAATTTAACTTGGTTAATAATACCTATATTCCTTGAAATAACACGACACACAGAATCAATATGCAAACCCAAGGTAAGTTTATTATCCAGAATCAAACCTAAAAAATTGATGGAAGAGACTTCTTCTATATGACCGTGTCTTCCAGGAAAACATTTCTCGGTAAATTTTCCGGCGAATTACTGAACAGCATGCATTCTTCTTCTTCTTCTTTTTTTTTTTTTGCAGTTTTTTGCAAATTTATTGACAGTTTGTTCGCTCATATCCAATGGAGTAACTTCGTTAATTCGCGGTTTAAAGTATCAACAATCGATCAGAATCAGATAAAACACATTATTATCATCCGCAAATAATAAGAAAGAGAGGATGTTTGAAGAATTTGACATATCATTGACATAGAGAATTTTGACATATCATTGACATAGAGAATTTTATATAGTTATCGCTGTCACACACCTTTTATTGAATATTGAAGAGTATGAAATCATCTACAACAGGAAGAAGACGGACTATAAAAGTAAAGACATCAAGAAAAAGCCTTGGAAATATCAGCACGTCTTTGATTAATAATGAATTGCTGCAGAAGAACTGTGAGTTAAGGAGCCTCTCCGAGGTTCACAGAATCTCTTTGGTTCTGCATGCTAATAACTTGACTGACTGAGGATCGGCAGCCGAATCCAGGTACATCGGGCACTTTTCAGCTCTCTGGACGGGGGAGCAGCGTGATAAGATCGTATAGGGCGTTCAGAGCGTAAATACAGCTTGTAAGGTTAGATCTGATAACATTGGGAACATCGCACTGACAGCGTAGTTACATCGTTCTAAAGCGTAACTGCAGCGGCAGAAATTGTAATGTCTCATTCCTGTTCATCGTTGTAAGAGCGTAGAAAACACGTGTTAGTCGTAAATACAGCGTTCTTAGAGCATTCTAACATACTACTGTGTCCAGATCGGCTCATGTTTTACCCGATCCTTCTGATCTGAGAAAATCTTCAATTCGTGGCGAGAACAATAAAGTGGAACAGGGGCTTCCAGTGTCCTGCTCACAACGAAGCAACTAAACTGTATCAGCCAATTGCAACATACATCAGTTTAAAAGATTATATCAGGAGCCCAATGATACAACTCATAGTGTCACCATTTAACTGAAAAGCTGTGGTTCAATTAACCCTATATCAATTAAAATCAAATATAGATTTCAAACCACTTACATACTATTACATCTCAGGTGGCTGTACAACCAGCAGTGGTCTTATACCCAAAGCATTTCTGCACACATCTCATACACATGCAGAATATTTTTGCTTTGTTTTCAATTTCGTGAATTGTATCAAAGTCAACTGATATTCATCAAATTAACACCTTGCAAAAGTGTTGCCTCCAGTAATGCAAGTGCATTGCATATCCATGGAAATTGCTACTTTTGTCGAAATACGTGGATCTTGATCCTGAATTCAACCACTCACGAAATTGTCCTACAAGTCCTAACTGGTGAAATATACTAATGATGTATTTATGATGTACACATAATTCCTCAACCTAATACCCCCTCCCCACGGAAAAAAGAGCAATAAATAAATAGAGAAGAAGTATTAACAGCAACGTCTCACAGTCTCATCTAGACGATAATCAAACAGGCAAATTTCAGAAGTTTCAGCAATAAGGGGCGAATTATATCGCAAAATATTGTACTCTGAAGAATGTAATATCTAATGAAAAGAAATGACAGAACCTGACTGAAAAGAAAGATGTGTAACACCGTTCTGCTTTGCTCATGTCCCCTCTATTTTATTTCAACGCTGGAATCAAGCTCCACCCAGTGTTTTCACATCTTAAAGGGGTCCCTTGCCTTTTGCTCCCTGCTTTTTTACACTATGCCCACATGGTAAAATGCGATGACAAGTGTTATCACCAATCAAGAGCAGCCAGTGATGATGATCAAATTAAAATGTGGGAGAAGAGAGGAGGGTTCACACATATTGGGCCACTACCCTCCGGCATCCCGATTCTTTTTGACTCCATGTGACGAGCTGAGATGTGACAGAGGACCTTAAAGGGGAAATCCAGTCTAAATAATAGTCTGATAAAAGAGTAAAATCCTACGAATTCAACGGTAAAAATTAGACTGAAATCGGATGAAAAATAAGGAAGTTATTAAATTTTGAAGTTTTGCTTATTTCTGCAAAACACTTCTTGTACAGTGGATATGAATATGCAAATTAGTGAGCTGACCATGTCATACCCTCACAATTTTTCCATTGCTCGTGTAAAAAAAAAAAAAAAAAAAACATGACGAAAATTCAATGTTTCTGTCATTCAAGTCTAAAACATGATGTTATTCCTGGTTGATAACTTCAGAATAGTGTTCGGTTAGATATATCATGATTTGAGCCTAGGGCATAATTGTGTTTGAATGAAAAACTGGAAATTCCAAAATTTTATGTACGAAATATATGGCGAGTTGTGAGGGTATCCTATGCTCACTTTCCCATTTGCAGATTCATATTGACCGTTCAAGAACTGTTTCCTGAAAACTTCAAAATGTCATAACTTCCTTATTTTTTGCACCCGATTTCGATCAAAATTTTACCATTGAACCCGTAATAATTAACTCTTTCTTATCAGACTAACTTATATTTGGACTGGATTTCCCCTTTAATGGTATGTCAAAACTGGTGGCAGCCCAACAAATAGCAGCCACACAAGCTTTTTCAATCGCTGGTGCAAGCAGCATGCTACGGTTTAGGGTTGGGGATAGAAGTGTGCTCTTCCCTATTATTGCATGGGGGGGGGGGATGATCTGCGGCATATCAGTAGCATCCACGAATCAAATTGCCGATCATGCTCAGGACATTTTTGCAAGCAACTGGTGCATGGCATATATAGCGCAACAGTTGCACTGTGCTTGGGGGGGGGGGGGGCAATGAACCACATTCATAGGATTAGATGTAAAGAGAATATATATGCCACTTAGAAGTCTGGGGTAGGTGGAAGGGTATGTGAAAATGCAAGTTATGAATCATGCATGCCAATCACATATTTATGGTTGATGCATGACGTATATGTATGTACTGATTTGCATGATCTTCCTCCCGACTGACAATGGAACAATATGCCAATTTTTAAAAGAATTTAAGACTTTGTAAGAAAGAAAAAAAATCCAAAATAAAGATGCTACCTCCTGCAATGAAGGACTAGAATAAGGGTAAATATCATCATGAATTCTTTCAGAACTTCCCCTTTCTTGACTGACATTAAAATATGAGGATATGACTGACCAGACTATGCTTTGGTCAAGTGCTGACATTATTAAAAGTGGAATATAAGAACATTTGAGCTCAGCTGTCTTTTACAAAAGACCAGGTCGCATTGGGATACCGTGGAGGAGGAAGCTGGCCCGGCTCAAATATTTTCCGAAATCCGCATAACGAATTGTGTACAGCTTATCACCGATTTCTATGTGAGTGCATAGAACCAGACGAAAATTCAATTTTCTGCTATAAAAGTGTAAAAAAAAAAATCCTGACTGATTAGCTTCAAACTAGTGATCAGTCAGCTCTTTAAACTGCAAATGTCGCTATTACAACTGGTATGCCTCCGCCATGATGCATAGTGCTCCCAATAAGTCTATAGTACGGCTTGACAATGTGCTGTTGTTGTTGTTGTTGTTCATTTTCCATCTGTGAAGATGGCTGGATAGCCCACATTCAGCTACACTAAGCTGGTCTTCATGGGGTCCAGTTGGATGTGGGGTGGGACCACTTCACCGGGTTGGACACCCTGCTCTTTGCGATGAATGAATGAAGCGGGATCTTGTACGTGCATGAGCTGTGACTCTCTCACACACGGGACCTCCATTTTATGTCCTATCCGAGGGACAGTGTGTTTTGCCTCTTGCTAGACGGGACGGTATGTTTACACACAACATTGCTCAGTCCAGACTCGGGTTCGAACCCGGGCCGCGTGATCGTGAGGCAGACGCGCTACCGACTGAGCCAACTCACCGCCCTAATGTGTGATGACAGTTTCACAAAATTGGCAAAAAAATTAAAATGACATATTTGCCACAAATGTGGTGATTGTTCACTTTCCTTGAAGTGCATGTAGGTTTGACCCTTGAACTTTGGCCCCATTACCCTAATATTACCCAGGGAATCTCCGACAGGCAGTACAGTATGTGTATGAAGTTTCATGATGAAGAAGTGAAATGTAGCCTTTTCACTTGATCTTTAACCTTTTGACCTTTGACTTTTTGGCCAAAAATTTTCCCAGAGAATTTCTATTTGGTAATACATGTATACACTGAGTTTCAAGAAAAATTCTGCTGGCATTGCATATATAGGTATGAGGGAAATAGTGAATCTTAAGGAGTTGACCTTGACCTTTTAACCCTTGATTTTTAACCCCATGACCCAAAAATTCCCAAGAGAATCATTGTCAGGCAGTACATGCACATGTTCTAAGTTCCATGAGGACACTTTGGGCCATTTCTGAGATATGGAGAAAAAAGTGAAATTTTAGCACTTTCACATGACCTTTGACCATTGACCTCACATCCCCAAACTTTTTTTTCTGAAAAAAAAAAATCTTTCTCGGGTATTACATGTGTACACTAAATTTCAAGAAAATACTTTCAGGCATAGAATAGATATGGGGGAAATAGTGAAATTTTGAGCATTTGACCTTGAGCATGTGCACCCAAAAGTTGACAGGCACAACTTCGTCCACCTCTCTCTCTCTCTCTATATATATATATGCCAAGTTTTATTAGGATACCTCGAACGGTTATTTAGTTATACGCTGTCCACAAAATTCATTACGGACGGACGGACGGACAGAAGGACGGACAACCCGAAAACATAATGCCTCCGGCGACACTTCGTGGCGGAGGCATAAAGACACCTCTTTGAAGTTAAGTACACTAGAGGGCTTTTTACACTTGTAAATTTTTGCTTAGTCCCGTACCAACGGTGGGGCTAAGGGGGGGGGGGGGGGGGCCTTAGCCCCACCGTTGGTACGGGACTATCCTTAGCCCACTTTCTGTTTACACTCGTTTTTGCCGAAGTGGGCTAGCCCCACCGATAGTCCGGTACTATCTGGCCCTGCAAAATAGCAGGGTTAGCACCGCAATTGCGGTGCTAGCACCCTAATTGCGGTACCAAGCAAGTGAGTGTAAACAGAACGAAAAAATAATCCTGGGCTAAGCGACGGAGACGAAGTCCGACCCCACTGACCAATCAGAAACGAGGTAATCAAGTGCTGCCGGTGCGTGCGTGTACGTGTACAGTGCACAGCGTAATCATGAATATTCATGTGGTTTGGAAAGTCCGGGGCTAAGAAATACAAGTGTAAAAAGGTCAGTTTTCTCCTTAGCCCCGGACAAGAGATAGTACGGGACTAATTGGCCAGTGTAAAAAGCTGAAAAAATTGGTACGGGACTAACGATAGTCCTGGGTCAGAGAAAGTCCGGGGTTAAGAAACACAAGTGTAAAAAGGGCTCAGGTCACCTTTCCAGTATGTGGAATAAAAGAAAAGACAACAACACCAACAAAATAATCTTCGATGGTATCCTCAGGGAAAGGATTACGCACTAAAACTGTTTTACCCATGTCCAAGTTTCCCGAGGGTTTTTTTTTTTGTTTTGTTTTGTTTTTTTTTTTCACGGGACATGGGAAGTACACTGTACATTATACCGGGACACGTTTATTGGGCCGGATGCATAAACGCTAGCAATTGTTTGTGCTAGCCTTTTACTCGAATCCGTATGCATAAAAACAAGCAATTGCTTGCAAGCAGAAGCTTTTGCTAGCAAGCACAAGCAATTGCTTGCTGCCCGCAAGCAATTGCTTAGAGACCAAGCATTTGCTTAAAAACGTATGCATAAAACGTACCTTTTGCTTGTTCTTGCTAGCAATTGCTTACGATTTTCTAAGCTCTGTAAAATGAACTTGAGCTTTTGCTTAACCATTTTCACATTCATACAAGAAAGACCACACTTGTGCAGGAGAGGTATAAATCTACAAGAAATTACTCTTTAGCAGTGTTAGAAACTTTTTCATTTCAACAACGGGGATGTCCAGTGGTCAGCACGCAAAATGTGATGAAAAACAGGTAGATGTCTGACTTCGGTGGAGAGCACGGAGACCTCTCTCCACGTGAGATCTGGCAGATCCGAGCTATCTCTATATAAGCAGTGATGGGAATCAGCCAGTACGTGTGTGTGTATACAGGTATAGATGTGTGTGTGCGTCTGTGTGTGCATTTATGAGTGCCATTTCATAGCTCTATTGCTATGCCAGGAAATGTTTCGCACACACACATCCTTCCAAATACATGCTGTCACACTCGCCTTTGTTCTTGTGTTCGCGCAGGCGTGACGTTCCTTTTGTTGAAAACGCAAGCAATTGCTTGTGCGGGACAAGCAAAAGGTATGGGTACAAGCAAAAGGTTATGCATATGGAGTTAAGCAATTGCTTGAGCTAGACCTTTTGCTAGACGAGCTTGTGCTTTTGCTTGAAGCAATTGCTTACAAGCAATTGCTTGTTTTATGCATTCGGCCCACTGTCAGGAGATGGCAAGAGAGAGTATACCACAGAAGGCACGTTCAGTGGGCCGAATGCATAAAACAAGCAATTGCTTGTAAGCAATACTTCAAGCAAAAGCACAAGCTTGTCTTGCAAAAGGTCTAGCTCAAGCAATTGCTTAAATCCATATGCATAACCTTTTGCTAGTGCTTATACCTTTTGCTTGTCCCGCACAAGCAATTTCTTGCGTTTTCAACAAAAGGGACGTCACGCCTGTGCGAACACAAGAACAAAGGCGAGTGTGGCAGCATGCATTTGAAAGGGCATGTGTGTGCAGAAACATTTCCTGACATAGCAGAAGAGCTATTAGACCAGGAGCTGGCTGCTGGTCAATTTACCCCATCAAGCCCAAAAGGTTTGACCCCTCAAAGTTACTGGGGCCACCCCCCTCATTACAAAACTGGGCGTCAGCCTGATACCTGAGGGCGGGGTCGTCCCCCAGGGACCCCCCCCCCCCCCAAATGGCCCCGGGCGGGTGTAATTTACCCCATGGAGCCCATGGACCAAACCTGGTCTAAAAGAATGGCCTAGGGGTGTACATAATAAAAATATAAAAAACTGACAAAATATCTGGTCGGGAAAGGGGTTGCCAGACCGTCCCCCCTGGGCCCCGCCTGGCGGTTGTAATTTACCCCACGCAGCCCATGCACCAAACTTGGTCCAATGAAAGTACTATGGGTGTACATAATGAAAATATAAAAACTGACACGATATCTTTTTGGGAAAGGGGTTGCCAGATCCCCTCACCCCCCCCCCCCCCCCACCACCGCCCATTACGCCCCTTCGTGGGTTTAATTTAGCCAACAGCACCCATGGATCAAATTTGGCTGGGGGAAAGTAGGCCCCACTATGGGTGTGCAAAAAATAAAGATAAAAGCTGACAAAATATCTCACTTACAAAGAATAATCAAACATATCCCCTACCTTTGCTACCCCCCCCCCCATTTTTTAGTGTGAAGGGCCTATACGGTTTGGAGAGGTATGAATGAGCGTGTCATAAAAAGTAATAAATGGAACTTCTTGAATTAAGATGAATTTATGACAACAGAAGCATTGTGTGTGTACATATATCCACATGCCCCATCCCACTCCCTCCCCCAAAAGAATGGTTATCGATATCTACACTAGAAACATACTCAGACAGTGCAGACCTTTGCCAAGCAGCTCATTTCCACCCATCCACACATGCTAAAAACTGCCAAATTTCCCATATAAAAGCCTTTTGCTTTTAAATGCCATCAACTTCCAGCTGTGTGGTAGTGCATTATACCTTGAGCACATGCCTTTACCTTTAGTGCGCATGTATGCAAACCTCAATTTCATGCAGCTTGAACTCCCAATTCCATTGATCTCATCTGCCATAAGATAAAAAAATTTCATAAAGATTCCCGGATCACTACCAAAATTTATATTTATCATCTGTTTTTAAAATGTAATTGTGTTATTATCATCTTTTCACACAAGTTTCATCCAAATGTGTTCTCAACCTTTCAAGTCGTTTTGCATACAAACAATAATGCAGACAATACTATATATAAGTAACATAAAACCTCAAGTGGCAGAAATAATCACAACTGTATCCAACATCCTACAGTTCAACTGTGTTACCATGCATGTGGAGCAAGCTCATGTACAACAGTACAAGAAACTGTATACCTGTGATACAAAATTGTACATGCAGTGGGTGCATAGGCCATGATAGTGTGGTTAATTGCATGCATATATTTGTATGTTGTATACATTTTACTTGTTGCATGCAATTATACATTTCGAAGATCGGCAACACGTGTATCATCAGTCTGCAAACAATAAAAAGGCGGTGTTTTCCTGACCTTAGTAAGTGAACTGGGCTTTCCTATTGTAGGTACTATACTGGTAGGCCCCTATGACAGTAGTACATGTATTTCATCACTGGATGACAATTGGTGTCAGTAACAGAGCAAACAAAGAAAGGTCAAGAGTCTAGATCTTGGACTAGATCTAAGTCTCAAATATGCTATGATATGGCTAGATATCTAACGTTAGACCTATATTTCCTATACATGCTATAGCTTGTAGAGTACCTAGTACTATTTGGCGAAACCAAATGAACTGGAACAGGGGATGGATTATCAGCGAGATGTAGTGTATCATGAGTCATAACTGAGAAACCAATAAATAGAACATCAATGTTCTCAGCCTATATAGGTTTAATTGTCAAAGGTGTGCATTGCTTTAAATTTGCATAGAACACGTAAACCCTGAATTTGTTAAAGTCACTGCACTTCCTATCATTCATAGCTAGAGTCAAAAAGGCAGAATTATACTACATTTCAATTTCTCTATCTAATAGACAACTTTGACTTTAGGATTAGAAATAGCCTTATTAATAGCTATATGGATCATAAGTGTTGAAGATGCAGATGTTCCAGTGAATGAATACTTGCAGAATTGGGTATGAAGATTAGGCAAATAATCTGAAACTCTCTTTAAATATAGCAAAAGAAATAACAAACAGCCTGATTAAAGTTGCAAATATTGTGATACCGATGTCTTAACAAGCTACAGTACATGCAGCATGTCTACCATGCCAGAAACAACAGGTACAAACCTTTGTTGGTTGTCAATGAGTCTGCACAAAGACTACTACATGCACCACACTGACACTGCAGCCTCTCCTGGGAGAGGCTACAACACAGGGACAGTCTGTTATTTCTTTTGCTATATTTAAAGAGAGTTTCAGATTATTTGCCTAATCTTCATACCCAATTCTGCAAGTATTCATTCACTGGAACATCTGCATCTTCAACACTTATGATCCATATAGCTATTACTAAGGCTATTTCTAATCCTAAAGTCAAAGTTGTCTATTAGATAGAGAAATTGAAATGTAGTATAATTCTGCCTTTTTGACTCTAGCTATGAATGATAGGAAGTGCAGTGACTTTAACAAATTCAGGGTTTACGTGTTCTATGCAAATTTAAAGCAATGCACACCTTTGACAATTAAACCTATATAGGCTGAGAACATTGATGTTCTATTTATTGGTTTCTCAGTTATGACTCATGATACACTACATCTCGCTGATAATCCATCCCCTGTTCCAGTTCATTTGGTTTCGCCAAATAGTACTAGGTACTCTACAAGCTTTAGCATGTATAGGAAATATAGGTCTAACGTTAGATATCTAGCCATATCATAGCATATTTGAGACTTAGATCTAGTCCAAGATCTAGACTCTTGACCTTTCTTTGTTTGCTCTGTTACTGACACCAATTGTCATCCAGTGATGAAATACATGTACTACTGTCATAGGGGCCTACCAGTATAGTACCTACAATAGGAAAGCCCAGTTCACTTACCAAGGTCAGGAAAACACCGCCTTTTTATTGTTTGCAGACTGATGATACACATGTTGCCGATCTTCGAAATGTATAATTGCATGCAACAAGTAAAATGTATACAACATACAAATATATGCATGCAATTAACCACACTATGGCATATGCACCCACTGCATGTACAATTTTGTATCACAGGTATACAGTTTCTTGTACTGTTGTACATGAGCTTGCTCCACATGCATGGTAACACAGTTGAACTGTAGGATGTTGGATACAGTTGTAATTATTTCTGCCACTTGAGGTTTTATTTTACTTATATATAGTATTGTCTGCATTATTGTTTGTATGCAAAACAACTTGAAAGGTTGAGAACACATTTGGATGAAACTTGTGTGAAAAGATGATAATAACACAATTACATTTTAAAAACAGATGATAAATATAAATTTTGGTAGTGATCCGGGAATCTTTATGAAATTTTTTTATCTTATGGCAGATGAGATCAATGGAATTGGGAGTTCAAGCTGCATGAATTTGAGGTTTGCATACATGCGCACTAAAGGTAAAGGCATGTGCTCAAGGTATAATGCACTACCACACAGCTGGAAGTTGATAGCATTTAAAAGCAAAGGTCTTTTATATGGGAAATTTGGCAGTTTTTAGCATGTGTGGATGGGTGGAAATGAGCTGCTTGGCAAAGGTCTGCACTGTCTGAGTATGTTTCTAGTGTAGATATCGATAACCATTCTTTTGGGGGTAGCAAAGGTAGGGGATATGTTTGATTATTCTTTGTAAGTGAGATAATTTGTCAGCTTTTATATTTATTTTTTGCACACCCATAGTGGGGCCTACTTTCCCCCAGCCAAATTTGATCCATGGGTGCTGTTGGCTAAATTAAACCCACGAAGGGGCGTAATGGGCGGTGGTGGGGGGGGGGGGTGAGGGGATCTGGCAACCCCTTTCCCAACCAGATATCGTGTCAGTTTTTATATTTTCATTATGTACACCCATAGTACTTTCATTGGACCAAGTTTGGTGCATGGGCTGCGTGGCGTAAATTACACCCGCCAGGGGGGGGGGGGGGGGGGGGGGGGCAGGGGGGACGGTCTGGCAACCCCTTTCCCGACCAGATATTTTGTCAGTTTTTATATTTTTATTATGTACACCCCTAGGCCATTCTTTTAGACCAGGTTTGGTCCATGGGCTCCAAGGGGTAAATTACACCCGCCGGGGGCCATTTCGGGGGGGGGGGGGGGGTCCCTGGGGGACAACCCCGCCCTCAGGTATCAGGCTGACGCCCAGTTTTGTAATGAGGGGGGTGGCCCCAGTAACTTTGAGGGGTCAAACCTTTTGGGCTTGATGGGGTAAATTGACCAGCAGCCAGCTCCTGGTCTATATGAAATGACACTCATAAATGCACACACAGACGCACACACAGACGCACACACACACAACTATACACACACTCGTATTACTGGCTGATTCCCATCACTGCTTACAATAGCCCGCATCTGCCAGATCGCACGTGGAGAGACGTCTCCTTGCTCTCCACCGAAGTGAGACATCCTACCTGTTTTTCATCAAATTTTGCGTGCTAACCACTGGACATTCCCGTTGTTGAAATGAAAAATTTTTTACTCTACTTAAGAGTAATTTCTTGTAGATTTATACCACTCCTTCACAAGTGTGGTCTTTCTTCCATGAATATGAAAATGATACTTAAAAGGGAACGTCCCAGATAAGCAAAAGCTCAAACTCATTTTACAGAGCTTAGAAAATCGTAAGCAATTGCTAGCAAGAACTAGCAAAAGGTATGTTTTATGCATACGTTTTTAAGCAAATGCTTGGTCTCTAAGCAATTGCTTGCGGACAGCAAGCAATTGCTTGTGCTTGCTAGCAAAAGCTTCTTCTCACAAGCAATTGTTTGTTTTTATGCATACGGATTCGAGTAAAAGGCTAGCACAAGTAATTGCTAGCGTTTATGCATCCGGCCCGTTGTTAATTATTGTCTGACGTGTCTGACTTTTCACACAGACAACCTGTTTGTTAGTACAATGTATCAGAATGTGTGGGTCGATGTACAGTTTTGTATCTGTCCCACTATGTAAACGAAGTGGCCTTGGGAAACCCCGCTGTTATCTGGCCATGTGCGAATCATGTGCAGTTTTGTTCACGAGAACAATGGTATTTGAACAAACCTATTTTCTTCTTCTTCTTTTTTATCTCGCACAGTCCTGAATTTGGGGAAGTTACAGACATTGAATGGTCAATTGCAATTTGGAATATGCGTGGGTGGGTGTTTGCGCAACCATTTGTTCTGAAAGAAAATCCCATCTCATCTTAAGTTGATTCAAGGAAGAATGAATTCAATAAAAGAGAAAGGCGAAGTCTTCACAAACTCGGACAAGAAGAAGAATTAGGTTGGATTTTATGTGTAATGATGTTTTAATTCGTAAATTAGACCAGGTGGTGATGACGTTATCGCCTCGTACCTCTCACATTTTGCTTTGTATACAAAGATATACAGCTTTCTGTTAATCAATAACTCAGCAAACTTAAATCCCCACCTCTTCATAAAAAGTCGTTAGTGTTATAACTCTATAATAGCCCCTAAAACAGAACTGCGCGATGTACCGATGTACAGATTCTCCCACTTGGGATTCATGTTCAACAAGACACTCTATTCAAATTTGCGTACAAGAGAATGTGACATTTTAGATTTGAGCACACAATATCATCACCTCATCAAATTCGCATATCATTAGATTTGGATTGTTAGCACCGCTCTGGGAACATGTTAAACTGGAAAACTGTATACGTCCCAATTTTTGTGCGATATTTTATTACATGAATTAATGTTTGTTAAGTTGACTTCGCTATGTTTATCAAAGTAAACTAAATCAAAGGTTGGATTATCATTTTTTAAGTGCAAGCATTAATCAATGTTGATTACTCTTAAAACATGAGAACATTCTCAAGATTGGCATGAAGAAAGGACTTACGAGGAACGGGTAATCCATCTGGTGTTCTTGTTCTAGTTTTGTTTTTGTTTATTTTCCTTAAGGGTAGGAGGAAAAGAGACAAGAAGAAAATAAAAGAGGAGAATAGAAGGCAGGAGTGCTTTAAGTTCAGGCCGATTGTCATAAAATAATTTGAATTGATATTAACGCGTTAAGGCCCAATGCATGGTAGCTCTGATTGGTGTAAACCACATGGAATACAAAAGATTCAGTGCTTTTTGGTTACTTTCACAGCAAACAGTATAATCAGACCAAAAGAATGACAGAGACAGAGGTCTTGCCAAAGCAAATTTTAGAGTCTAGGTGTTTGAAACAAAATGATACTGATAGTGGTTACAGACTACACAACTGAAGTTATGATACATCACCTCTTAACGTCCAGTTTTTGAGAAACGAATGTCATGAAAATAATTGTTAGGATGATGATTAAAAGAAATATGCCTTTCTTCCCTATGCAAGTCATTATTGGTGTTGCTGAATTGCAACATTCAAACATCGGTGCTAGTGATGCCGCTAAGGCAGCACAAAGGAAGCACAAACTCAAACGTACTAAGATTTACAATAAATTTACATTTCTAACCAAGGGCTATGGATAGGAGAGAGGAATAAAAATTTGCAAAGGTCGGATCTATGACTATCGATATACGTTTCTTCTCTTTGAGCTCAAATTGCCAACAAAATGGCTTCTGAAAGGAAGGGAAAACGTGATGTAAGCGAGCACGCACTTGTTGAGCGCTACCAGAACGATGCTCGAAGAGCAGTGGAGAAGTACCAGACTCTCCGTGACCTGGACATCTTTGTTCTGGACAATTCGATCCGGGAGAGCACCGTAGGGCAACTGAGGGGCCACACCCTGGAAAAAAGTGGAAGATTTACAACGAGGTGAAGAAGTGCGGCTTCAAGCACACCATCGTGGCCTCCTTCTCCCACATGACCCGCGTGGATGATGTCTTCATCATGCAGCTGAAGGAAAAGGGGGAGGATCCCGAGGGCCTCTGGGCTTTCTCGGAAATCACAGAAAGTACGTAAAATCTGTAGCTTCCTAAATTCCAAACATCACAACATCGTTTAAATAAAAATCCATCTCAATACAGAAGTGTTAAAGATACAAGCCGATCAATTCTAATTTCTACATGCCTTGAAAGAAAAAAGAGAACAAATGCGAGGAAGCTGTTTCTGAAAGTGCGTTTGGTATCAAAATGACAGTGAACAAAAATGATCCATCACCCGTTATCAATATTGGTGTAATAACTGGAGAGCCTTAACACGATGCTGATGTATCGTTTCACGCCACCAGCAGTAACAACGACCATTTATCAATTTTAGGAGTACATGCAATCAGCTGTCATGGGTCAATCGATTGATTATTATGACCAAATTTTTCGAAAACTAAGGGGGAGAGGAAGACATTTCTATTTTCAATAAGTTTGCGAAATAATAAACTGGTCAATTTCTGAGAAAGAGACATTATTTACTACGTAATTGCTTGTATTAACTCTCGAAAATTATATTAGCAGAAGTTTCCAATTTGAAAGAGAGCTCTCTTTGGTGTCGTGTCTTACCTAACAGGTACCAAGGGCAAGGTACCCGACTTCGAGAATGTACCGGTAGGTATCAGGAAACTAAAACCAGCTGGCCTCTACAGCGTAATCTTTGAAGTCGATCTTGGTGATACAGTCTACGATTTCACCAAGTTTTCCATAGATGACATGTGCCAGTTGCTCAGCAAATGGAACGACTGGTGTTTCGACAATCTCAGCCCGAAGGCAAAGGTGATGTTCAGCTTTCGCGACTTACCCGACGTCATGCCCGAAGACAGCGACCGAGTGTTCAAGGTCACCAATTTCCTGGCCAGGCTTCCACCAAATCGACGTCCCTTTGGTATGATGTTTGAGGAGCCAAGGGGAAAGTCCGTCCCGGAGGAGTGCGGCATGTGGGCCAAGTACATCCGGATGGTCATGGACGCCAATGACTGGAAAGGTCACTTGCTCGCTCACGTCCACGAGAAGCTTGGCCTCTGTGATATGACAGCACTACAGGTGAGCTAACATTGTCAAGACATTTCCACTGTGAGGTAGCAACATAAAACGCATTGGGAACCGTGGAGGAGTCATAGAGAAAAGACTTCTTCTTTTTACTTAACAGCTACCACCCCACAAAACGTTCAACTAAAGGTTAAGATTACCGAGTAGATAACTAATTGTGAAGCTCAAGATGGAATAGAAACAACATCACAAAACACAACGACCTTGGACTGTTTACTGATCATCACCTTAGATTTATATTATTGTCGTAGTCCATAATTTTACTACAGTGCTTAGTTTCCGTTTGGCACAGATGTCTGGAAACGAATTGTCAATGGACAGAAATTACCTAACTTCCTATTCCCCATTGCGTCTCCATGACCTTTGTGTTGGGATGAAGTACGTTGCTACACCACAGTATTCTTACAACTCTATAAACAGGTCAAGTCTAAATTTGTACTAAATGATAACGAAAACAAAAAAAGGTTACGAAT
>NW_027272445.1:77500-82500 GCF_040938485.1 Diadema antillarum
TAGGTACATAGGTTTCTACATAATAAAAATATATGAAAGCGGCTTGATGCAAGACTATTATTAGTTAAGGACTCAAACTTTCCCAAAATTATGTGACTGGCGCAAGTTTTATTAGTTGTTAGTTTCGAAGTGTAAGTCTATTTCGTCTTAGCTCCAGACCCTTCTAAAGTTACCATATGTTTGTACATAGAAAATATATGAAAGCGGCTGGATGCAAGACTAATATTAGTTAAGGACTTAAACTTTCCCAAAAGTATGTGACTGGCCCAAGGTCTATTATTTGTTAGTTTCAAAGTCTAACTTTATTTAGTCTTAGCTCCAGACCCTTCTAAAATTACCATAGGTTTGTACATAGAAAATATATGAAATCGACTGGATTGAAGACTAATATCAGTTAAGATCTTAAACTTTCCCAAAAGTATGTGACATGCCCAAGGTCTATTATTTGGTAGTTTCAAAGTTTAATTCCAATTAGTCTTGCTTTCAGACGTCTTTAAAATTTCATGTACATTGGCTATGGAGAAGTCGAAAATTTTTCCGTCCAAAAACCCATAGACTTTGTACATGAAATTTGAAGGCGGCTGGAAGGAAGACTAATCGTTGTTAAGCATTCATATTTAAGGGAACTATTAGGCCATGAGTAAATTCTTTTATAATATGTAAATTTCAAATTCTAATTCCAATTAGCCTTGCTTCCAGACGTCTATAAAATTTCTTTACATACCTCCCATCTGCTACTCAACAAAATGATAAATAAATACTTGCATTTTTTATTTGAACTTTAGAAACAATGATTAAATATGAATACTTACTCACAATGTCAATGATGGAGCCATCTGTCGCCACCTTCAGGATTGCAGTAACTCCTAGCATGTCCACCTTCGGTTGGAACACCCTTTCTTGTTTACGAAGGGTGTGTTGTAACTCGCCATTCAACATTATCCATCCATCCGTCATCGTCAGGTCGAGGCCGGAGTGCAGCTTCGAGGTAGTTTAGACAACGTGGCGGTTTTACTTCCGTGAAATGGCTGAACTCGTTCTCACCCTATCGCATCCCATGTTCAATTAAGGCGAATACATAGTTGACTTCTCCTTCGGTCCCGATGACTCCCTAAAGAAATATGAGACACAAAAAATGGATTTGAATATGTAGGATTACAAACAAATTGTAATCATCGAAATAATCCAATTGAATCAATACAATCTGGTCAGTTTATCGCTTACTTCATCATACTTCGTCACGCTTCGTTATACTTTGTGATATTTTGACCTAATTCATTTTAAATTTGTGTCAATTTAGCAAAGATTTTTTTTTGTCTGATGCTATTTTACTGACGCAAAACGGTAGTTAGGGATGGGATAACAATGTAGGTTGCAACATTTCAAGAACTCGCTTCTATCCATTCGCCAAACGCTCTCCAAAATTCGCCGTTTACCATGATCTGGTTGTGGTTGGTTTCTTTTATTACTTTTCCACCTTCTTCTGACGTGGTGCAGTGTGTTACCCAAATGTTGTCGAGACCAAGGCCCTCGGCTATATTGAATACAAATAGAAAAAGAAATAAGTGTAAAAAACGTGTAAACAACCATTAGAATTGTTTTTCCTATAGGTTTTTCACACATTTTCTCAGTTTGTTCCTTTGAATCTTTCTTTATAGAAAATGTTGGAAAATAACTTTAAAGAATAATGTTAGTATGCACATGTATAAATTGCAATAATGCCCTCTTGTGGCAAGAAGAATTTAGTTTCTACCTTCATATTGATATCAATAATTGTATTAATGTTCACCCCAAATACGTAATTTCATTTGAAAAAAAGTACAATATCATACATTACCCGTGCACGGCTTCTCAACCAGGAACTTTTGGATTCCCCCACTGAAGGCAGCCAAAGGGTAGTTAGTGAGGACATAATGCGTTCAGATGATGATTGCTGTCCCACAAAAATGCTTGTGCTTAAACTGAGCACTCATAACATTGTGATTTCCAATCAGGATGGCACTATCGATATCCCTGTTGATGTAGATTCCCGCCATGTTGGTTTGAAATACTCTGAAATACAATTTGAATTCCAATTATACTGCTTCCAATTAGAATGAGACTTGGGTTTTGACTGGCTGATTGTGGCTTGGAATTGCCATACTTGTGCTGAGTCTGGCTGGGGAATTTCCATACTTTTATGCATTGGCTATCATGTAAGAAGCACAGCTAGGACTTGTGATTTAATTTGAATGTAGCGCCAACTGTTAATACTTGAATTTCGCGCCAACTGTTAAGGCAGGACACTGGCTGACTGTGGCAACCATACATGTGCTGAGTCTGGCTGGGGAATTTCCATACCTGTATGTATTGGCTATGTAAAAAGCACAACTAAGAATTGCGATTTAATTTGAATGTAGCGCCAACTGTTAATATTTGAATTTCGCGCCAACTGTTAAGGCAGGACACTGGCTGACTGTGGCAACCATACATGTGCTGAGTCTGGCTGGTGAATTTCCATACCTGTATGTATTGGCTATGTAAGCAGCACAACTAAGAATTGCGATTTAATTTGAATGTAGCGGCAACTGTTAATATTTGAATTTCGCGCCAACTGTTAAGGCGGGAAACTGGCTGACTGTTCGTACCACACATGTGCTGAGTCTGGCTGGGGAATTTCTATACCTGTATGTATTGGCTATGTAAGCAGCCCAACTAAGAATTGAGTATATGGATATAAGAACGACCCAAGTCCATGGAAGACCATTTCGAGTAAACTAAAAAAAACTTCAAATCTTTTTTGTTTGTCCAATAATATTCTATTTAACTGTGATGGGAAGGCAATATTGTACATACAAATTAAAACATATATTATTATGACAATTAACATTAACATTAATTGTGGAGAGGCCATTTTGTGTGATGGACTTGGGTCGTTCTTTGATTCATATACATGATATTCTGCTATAGAGATGAGAGAAGGACGAGAGAGGGCGCTATAATATGAATGTAAGAATGACCCAAGTCCTTCATTCTTACATTCATATAAGATTTAACTCATTTATTTCAGGCACTTCCGGGGGTAATTAGGATTTATCATTTATACACAAGATGAGTCCATGCATAAGCTACAATTTCCCATGTCAAACTGAATTTGGCCAAAAATTGGACTTGGGTCGTTCTTATATTCATATACTCAATTGCGATTTAATTTGAATGTAGCACCAACTGTTAATATTTGAATTGAAGACCTGAATATAAGAACGTCCCAAGTCCAATTTTTGTCCAAATTCAGTTTGACATGGGAAATTGTAGCTTATGCATGGACTCATCTTGTGCATAAATGATAAATCCTAATTACCCCCGGAAGTGCCTAAAATGAATGAGTTAAATCTTATATTAATGTAAGAATGAAGGACTTGGGTCATTCTTACATTCATATAATAGTGCCCTCTCTCATCCTTCTCTCATCTCAATAGCAGAATATTATGTATATGAATCAAAGAACGACCCAAGTCCATATGAATCAAACAATGACCCAAGTCCACCACATAAAATGGCCTCTCCACAATTAATATAAATGTTAATTGTCATAATAATATATGTTCTAATTTGTATATACAATGTTGCCTTCCCATCACAGCTAAATAGAATATTATTGGACAAATAAAAAAGATATCAATTTTTTTTTTTAGTTTACTCGAAATGGTCTTCCATGGACTTGGGTCGTTCTTATATTCATATACTCAATTTCGCGCCAACTGTTAAGGCGGGAAACTGGCTGACTGTGGGTACCATACATGTGCTGAGTCTGGCTGGGGAATTTCCATACATGTATGTATTGGCTGTTAGCAGCACAAAGTAATAATTGTGATTTAATTTGAATGTAGCGCCAACTGTTAATATTTGAATTTCGCGCCAACTGTAAGGCGGGAAACTGGCTGACTGTTGGTACCATACATGTGCTGAGTCTGGCTGGGGAATTTCCATACCCGTATGTATTGGCTATGTAAGCAGCATAACTAAGAATTGCGATTTAATTTGAATGTAGCACCAACTGTTAATATTTGAATTTCGCGCCACCTGTTAAGGCGGGAAACTGGCTGACTGTGGGTACCATACATGTGCTGAGTGTGGCTGGGGAATTTCCATACATGTATGTATTGGCTGTTAGCAGCACAAAGTAATAATTGTGATTTAATTTGAATGTAGCGCCAACTGTTAATATTTGAATTTTGCGCCAACTTTTAAAGTGGAAAACTGCTTGACTGTGGTTGGGGAATTTATGTACATGTGCTGAGCCTGGCTGTACAATTATTTCCATTCGTGCTTGTATTGGCTATCTAATCAGACAGCTAAGAGTTGTGATTTAATTTTTATGTAGTGCCAACTGCATCATTTCGCGCCAACTGCAGAGGAAGGAAACTAGGTTAGGGTTAGGGTTAGGCTTCGGTTAGGGTTAGGGTTTAGGGTTAGGGTTAGGGTTAGGCTTCGGGTAGGGTTAGGGTTAGGCTTCGGTTAGGGTTAGGGTTTAGGGTTAGGGTTAGGGTTAGGCTTCGGGTAGGGTTAGGGTTAGGCTTCGGTTAGGGTTAGGGTTAGGGTTAGGGTTAGAGTTAGGGTTAGGGTTTAGGGGTTAGGGTTAGGGATAGGGTTAGGGTTAGGGTTTAGGGGTTAGGGTTAGGGTTAGGGTTAGGGTTTAGGGTTAGGGTTAGGGTTAGGGTTTGGGGGTTAGGGTTATGGTTAGGGTTAGGGTTAGGGTTACGGTTAGGGTTAGGGGTTAGGGTTAGGGTTGGGGTTAGGGTTAGGGTTAGGGTTAGGGTTAGGGTTAGGGTTAGGGTTAGGGTTAGGGTTTATTGTTAGGGTTAGGGTTAGGGGTTAGGGGTTAGGGTTAGGGTTAGGGTTAGGGTTAGGGTTAGGGTTTGCTAGGGTTAGGGTTAGGGTTAGGGTTAGGGTTAGGGTTAGTGCTAGGGTTAGGGTTAGGGTTAGGGTTAGGGTTAGTGCTAGGGTTAGGGTTAGGGTTA
>NW_027272445.1:100000-105000 GCF_040938485.1 Diadema antillarum
GTTAGGGTTAGGGTTAGGGTTAGGTTAGGGTTAGGGTTAGGGTTAGGGTTAGGGTTAGGGTTAGGGTTAGGGTTAGGGTTAGGGTTAGGGTTAGGGTTAGGGTTAGGGTTAGGGTTAGGGTTAGGGTTAGGGTTAGGGTTAGGGTTAGGGTTAGGGTTAGGGTTAGGGTTTGGGTTAGGGTTAGGGTTAGGGTTAGGGTTAGGGTTAGGGTTAGGGTTTAGGGTTAGGGTTAGGGTTAGGGTTAGGGTTAGGGTTAGGGTTAGGGTTAGGGTTAGGGTTAGGGTTAGGGTTAGGGTTAGGGTTAGGGTTAGGGTTAGGGTTAGGGTTAGGGTTAGGGTTAGGGTTAGGGTTAGGGTTAGGGTTAGGGTTAGGGTTAGGGTTAGGGTTAGGGTTAGGGTTAGGGTTAGGGTTAGGGTTAGGGTTAGGGTTAGGGTTAGGGTTTTAGGGTTTAGGGTTAGGGTTAGGGTTAGGGTTAGGGTTAGGGTTAGGGTTAGGGTTAGGGTTAGGGTTAGGGTTAGGGTTAGGGTTAGGTTAGGGTTAGGGTTAGGGTTAGGGTTAGGGTTAGGGTTAGGGTTAGAGTTACGGGTATTCCGCAGTATATGAAGTATATAGTTAAGAGTTGAAATTAATAGTGTAGATAGGTCTTATCGAGACTAAGATAATTCAAAGATTTCAGATCTTAACTCCCAGTAGTTTTTGCTCCAGCCGTTTTTAAAATTACCATATGTTTTGTACATAAAAAATTTCAAAAGCGTCTGGAAGAAAAAGTAATCATAGTTAAGGATTCATACTTTTCTGAAATGTTAAGTCTGGTGGAAGATCCAACATATGGAAGTTTGAAAGTGTAAGTGTAATTAGTCTTTGCTCCAGGCGACTTTGAATTTGTTGATATATACTATGTGTACATATTTGAAAGGGCCTGGAAGGAAGACTAAACTTAGTTAAGCACTCATACTTAAGAAAAAACTTAAGTTCGGTACAAAGTCCAAAATATATCTGTTTTAAAGTCTTACTTAAAGTAGTCTTTACTCCAGCCGTTTTTTAAGTTACCGTATGTTTGTACATAGAAATACTTGAAAGGGTCTGGAAGGAGAACTAATTGTAATGAAGGACTGATACTTGACAAATGTGTTGAGTCCGGTGGCAGATCAAACATATTGGACTTTGAAATTGTAAGTCCAATTAGTCTTCTCTCCTGGCGTCTTTGAAAATTTTCCTTTGTACTATATATACAATATTTGAAAGCGCCTGGAGGGAAGACTAAACTAAGTTAAGCACTGATACTTGAGAAAAAACTTAAGTTGGGAACAGGGTTAGGGGGTTAGGGGGTTAGGGTTAGGGTTAGGGTTAGGGTTAGGGTTAGGGTTAGGGTTTAGGGTTTAGGGTTTAGGGTTAGGGTTAGGGTCAGGATTAGGGTTAGGGTTAGGGTTAGGGTTAGGGTTAGGGTTTAGGGTTAGGGTTAGGGTTAGGGTTAGGGTTAGGGTTAGGGTTAGGGTTAGGGTTAGGGGTTAGGGTTAGGGTTAGGGTTAGGGTTAGGGTTAGGGTTAGGGGTTAGGGGTTAGGGTTAGGGTTAGGGTTAGGGTTAGGGTTAGGGTTAGGGGTTAGGGGTTAGGGGTTAGGGGTTAGGGTTAGGGTTAGGGTTAGGGTTAGGGTTAGGGTTAGGGTTAGGGGTTAGGGTTAGGGTTAGGGTTAGGGTTAGGGTTAGGGTTTGGGTTAGGGTTTGGGTTTGGTTAGGGTTAGGGTTAGGGTTAGGGTTAGGGTTAGGGTTAGGGTTAGGGTTAGGGTTAGGGTTAGGGTTAGGGTTAGGGTTAGGGTTAGAGTTACGGGTATTCCGCAGTATATGAAGTATATAGTTAAGAGTTGAAATTAATAGTGTAGATAGGTCTTATCGAGACTAAGATAATTCAAAGATTTCAGATCTTAACTCCCAGTAGTTTTTGCTCCAGCCGTTTTTAAAATTACCATATGTTTTGTACATAAAAAATTTCAAAAGCGTCTGGAAGAAAAAGTAATCATAGTTAAGGATTCATACTTTTCTGAAATGTTAAGTCTGGTGGAAGATCCAACATATGGAAGTTTGAAAGTGTAAGTGTAATTAGTCTTTGCTCCAGGCGACTTTGAATTTGTTGATATATACTATGTGTACATATTTGAAAGGGCCTGGAAGGAAGACTAAACTTAGTTAAGCACTCATACTTAAGAAAAAACTTAAGTTCGGTACAAAGTCCAAAATATATCTGTTTTAAAGTCTTACTTAAAGTAGTCTTTACTCCAGCCGTTTTTTAAGTTACCGTATGTTTGTACATAGAAATACTTGAAAGGGTCTGGAAGGAGAACTAATTGTAATGAAGGACTGATACTTGACAAATGTGTTGAGTCCGGTGGCAGATCAAACATATTGGACTTTGAAATTGTAAGTCCAATTAGTCTTCTCTCCTGGCGTCTTTGAAAATTTTCCTTTGTACTATATATACAATATTTGAAAGCGCCTGGAGGGAAGACTAAACTAAGTTAAGCACTGATACTTGAGAAAAAACTTAAGTTGGGAACAGGGTTAGGGGGTTAGGGGGTTAGGGTTAGGGTTAGGGTTAGGGTTAGGGTTAGGGTTAGGGTTTAGGGTTTAGGGTTTAGGGTTAGGGTTAGGGTCAGGATTAGGGTTAGGGTTAGGGTTAGGGTTAGGGTTAGGGTTTAGGGTTTAGGGTTAGGGTTAGGGTTAGGGTTAGGGTTAGGGTTAGGGTTAGGGTTAGGGTTAGGGTTAGGGTTAGGGTTAGGGTTAGGGTTTAGGGTTTAGGGTTTAGGGTTAGGGTTAGGGTTAGGGTTAGGGTTAGGGTTAGGGTTAGGGTTAGGGGTTAGGGTTAGGGTTAGGGTTAGGGTTAGGGTTAGGGTTAGGGTTAGGGTTAGGGTTAGGGTTAGGGTTAGGGTTAGGGTTAGGGTTAGGGTTAGGGTTAGGGTTAGGGTTAGGGTTAGGGTTAGGGTTAGGGTTAGGGTTAGGGTTAGGGTTAGGGTTAGGGTTAGGGTTAGGGTTAGGGTTAGGGTTAGGGTTAGGGTTAGGGTTAGGGTTAGGGTTAGGGTTAGGGTTAGGGTTAGGGTTAGGGGGTTAGGGTTAGGGTTAGGGTTAGGGTTAGGGTTAGGGTTAGGGTTAGGGTTAGGGTTAGGGTTAGGGTTAGGGTTAGGGTTAGGGTTAGGGTTAGGGTTAGGGTTAGGGTTAGGGTTAGGGTTAGGGTTAGGGTTAGGGGGTTAGGGTTAGGGTTAGGGTTAGGGTTAGGGTTAGGGTTAGGGTTAGGGTTAGGGTTAGGGTTAGGGTTAGGGTTAGGGTTAGGGTTAGGGTTAGGGTTAGGGTTAGGGTTAGGGTTAGGGTTAGGGTTAGGGTTAGGGTTAGGGTTAGGGTTAGGGTTAGGGTTAGGGTTAGGGTTAGGGTTAGGGTTAGGGTTAGGGTTAGGGTTAGGGTTAGGGTTAGGGTTAGGGTTAGGGTTAGGGTTAGGGTTAGGGTTAGGGTTAGGGTTAGGGTTAGGGTTAGAGTTACGGGTATTCCGCAGTATATGAAGTATATAGTTAAGAGTTGAAATTAATAGTGTAGATAGGTCTTATCGAGACTAAGATAATTCAAAGATTTCAGATCTTAACTCCCAGTAGTTTTTGCTCCAGCCGTTTTTAAAATTACCATATGTTTTGTACATAAAAAATTTCAAAAGCGTCTGGAAGAAAAAGTAATCATAGTTAAGGATTCATACTTTTCTGAAATGTTAAGTCTGGTGGAAGATCCAACATATGGAAGTTTGAAAGTGTAAGTGTAATTAGTCTTTGCTCCAGGCGACTTTGAATTTGTTGATATATACTATGTGTACATATTTGAAAGGGCCTGGAAGGAAGACTAAACTTAGTTAAGCACTCATACTTAAGAAAAAACTTAAGTTCGGTACAAAGTCCAAAATATATCTGTTTTAAAGTCTTACTTAAAGTAGTCTTTACTCCAGCCGTTTTTTAAGTTACCGTATGTTTGTACATAGAAATACTTGAAAGGGTCTGGAAGGAGAACTAATTGTAATGAAGGACTGATACTTGACAAATGTGTTGAGTCCGGTGGCAGATCAAACATATTGGACTTTGAAATTGTAAGTCCAATTAGTCTTCTCTCCTGGCGTCTTTGAAAATTTTCCTTTGTACTATATATACAATATTTGAAAGCGCCTGGAGGGAAGACTAAACTAAGTTAAGCACTGATACTTGAGAAAAAACTTAAGTTGGGAACAGGGTTAGGGGGTTAGGGGGTTAGGGTTAGGGTTAGGGTTAGGGTTAGGGTTAGGGTTAGGGTTTAGGGTTTAGGGTTTAGGGTTAGGGTTAGGGTCAGGATTAGGGTTAGGGTTAGGGTTAGGGTTAGGGTTAGGGTTTAGGGTTTAGGGTTAGGGTTAGGGTTAGGGTTAGGGTTAGGGTTAGGGTTAGGGTTAGGGTTAGGGTTAGGGTTAGGGTTAGGGTTTAGGGTTTAGGGTTAGGGTTAGGGTTAGGGTTAGGGTTAGGGTTAGGGTTAGGGTTAGGGTTAGGGTTAGGGTTAGGGTTAGGGTTAGGGTTAGGGTTAGGGTTACGGGTATTCCGCAGTATATGAAGTATATAGTTAAGAGTTGAAATTAATAGTGTAGATAGGTTAACTCCCAGTAGTTTTTGCTCCAGCCGTTTTTAAAATTACCATATGTTTTGTACATAAAAAATTTCAAAAGCGTCTGGAAGAAAAAGTAATCATAGTTAAGGATTCATACTTTTCTGAAATGTTAAGTCTGGTGGAAGATCCAACATATGGAAGTTTGAAAGTGTAAGTGTAATTAGTCTTTGCTCCAGGCGACTTTGAATTTGTTGATATATACAATTAGTCTTCTCTCCTGGCGTCTTTGAAAATTTTCCTTTGTACTATATATACAATATTTGAAAGCGCCTGGAGGGAAGACTAAACTAAGTTAAGCACTGATACTTGAGAAAAAACTTAAGTTGGGTTAGGGTTAGGGGGTTAG
>NW_027272446.1:0-62500 GCF_040938485.1 Diadema antillarum
CATTCCATCAACCTGATACTGACATATGTTAAGGTTAGCAATTAGTCCCCTGCTTTCTGAAAGCGGTTTAATAGTCAAGTGCTCTTTCATTATGCTAGAAAAGTGAATTTTTGTGGAATTTCCATTATATTTTCTTTATATTGTTGTCCACAAATACATCATAACTTCTAGTAATCTCCTTCTTGTCCAGTGGTTCCAACACCAAAACTGTAAAAATGCATAACTTTTGCATCGACTGTCCAATTTTCCTCAAACTTTCACTGATGTGTTCCACTATAATGTTGCTGCTTTCACTCAATTCACATTTCTCTTTGGGTTTGGGTTTACTTAAACAAATATTCTGATAGCACTACAGCAAAATGCTGAATCTGGTTGCTTGTGAAATATCCATGTTGCAGACACACATAGCAAGCTCGAAACATAATCTCTGCAGAGGACTGCAAAAAACTGAACTGCTCGCAATATTACCTATCACGGCTTGAAATAAACTTAAAGGTCCAATACTCACGTTCACCTCATCCAAATTTTCATTGAAAGTGCTGATCTTGCCCATCCACTCTACAAACCCACTCCGGCAAAGTTCTGAAATTACCCCCTCTGACAGTTGACCTGATTGTGATTAAAACAAATACACCAAATATATATGCAAAAGAACAAACCAACGATATCGACAAAAACAAAGATACATTTCATTTCAAAGTATTAACGCTTCTGGCAAATTAATTAAAGAAATGTCTCTTTGTCATTTACTTTGAACTATTACAGATATTCAGAAAAGCCTTCCACAGAACTTACAAAGTTGCTAATTACAATCTAAACACCTGAACATGCAGTGCACGGCCTTCCAATTTCACTCATATTAAAGTCTGGACTCTTTAGAAAGGACAATAATCATACACTGTAAAACCAGATATTTTTGCATTCATGAAACTTTCTTGAATCCCACAAGGAGCCAAAGTTCGCGCAAGTAAAATGCACGTGAGAATGTCGATCTGCACAATGCACTGAATGCCAGTGGTGATTTGTGAAAGTTTTGTGCCACAAGAAAGGCCGCCCACTGCAATTTGTGAATGTTTCTGGTTTTATAGCAGCCAGTGTGCATGGCATCAGCAGGCTGTCATGGAAGAGAGATGACATTTATGTATTTTTACCTCTGCCATGGGAGGTTATGTTATCATTACTGTTTGTTTGTTTCCTTGTTTGTTTGTCTGTGTACAAAATAACTCAAAAAGTTCTGAACAGATTTGAATGAAACTTGCAGGAAAGGTTGAAAATGACACAAGGAACAGATGATTAAATCTTTGTGGTGATTGGGAAAGTTTTCTGGATTTTATGAAGGATTTTTTATATTATGGCAGGTAGGGTCAATGAACTTGGGAGTTCAAGCTGCACATTTTTGAGGTTTTCATACGTGCACTAAAGTGCTTGCTCTAGTTTCTGCAAGGGCGACGCGCGCCGCGCAGCTGAGGGTTGATGACGTAACAAAAGGTTTCTATGATTACTCAGGCCGCGATTTTTAGCACGCATATGTATTGGTGGAAATCTCTGATCTCTCTAGAAGAACAAGATCAGTGGTGGAAATGAGCTGTTTGGCAGAGGTCTGTGTTCTCAGAGTGCTTCTCTTGATCAATTATACAGTTCACTCCACGTATGTACCTGAGTCAATATGCTTATTCAGCTTCTGGAGAGCCCCTCGTTGCCACACTCGGTTGGGGTCAATTATACCACATTTGACAAGTTCCGATGGATCATCAGTCTGAAGTGAATGAAAAGGATAACACACACAATTACAAGTGAGCCGTAAATTTGCATTGTGAGAACCTCTCTGGGAAAAGAGTTAAGTTGAGTTGGGGGTGGGGGGGGGGGGGGGGGAGGAGAGTGAGAACAGACACATTCATTCTAAACTTTATGCTCTACCAACTATGATAAGGTAGTTGCACTGTCGAGAAAAAAAAAATCATCCAAAATTTTGGAACATTTCACAAAACTCAATGCCAAGGGAGTCAATAAGAGTAAAACTTTGCATAATAAAAAACCAATTATTATCAATTTTCAATGCTTGCCTGCCTATCACGAAAGCCACACAAATTGTGAACCATTATTGCAAGAGAATGAGCAAATCATATTACCCATTCTATAACAGTAATGACGCACATGTTTTTTCATGCGTCAGTCGGAATGTAGTGTGCATGCGGTAACTATGGAATTTAGCCTAAACCGACTCAGCTTTGCCTCGTGGGTTAAGCATTCCATAGTTACCTTATGCACACAATACTGACTGACACACTCCGATCTGAGCGTCATTTGTATGTACTGGGTGGCACAAGATATTTTTTACCCTCAAAGAAGACCAATTATTTCCTGAAAGTTTGTAGCCTCTCCATGAGACTCTGGGGAAAACCTCTTGTATGTTCTGCAGCAGACGTGATCAAGACAGCTGCCACCTTCTCACAAGCTCCAGAAATGCTGGCAGTATGAGGGAGGCAACTTTTATAATGCACTAACATTTCCACTTTGCCCTGGGCCCATCATAAACCAATTTTTCTCTAAGCATCCTGCATGTATTTGCGTCCTTAACCCGTTGATGAGGACAGACTAATTTTGCTACAACACGCATTTCCCATTAGACATCTGCCCGAGTATACTCGGGACTCGTCTTCAAGGGGTTAAAGTAAGATCAAATGCATGGAATAATGACACCAACTTGGACATATTGTGGGGACTAGCTATTGCAATAATATCAGCAATTTTAACTTTAGGCTGTCAGGCCATCAAGCCCAGAAAAGATGTACATAAGGCTACATACTAGTATCACATTTAATGTGAACAAATGTGAAATATAAAACAACAAAAAGAACCAACTTCTACATGTTACCTAAAACAAAGCAGTCTTCAGACTACATTCTAAGTTTCAAGTTATGGTTTTGGAAATGAATGAGTGTGAAGTAATCTGCCCAGCTCACACTTGGAAGTTGGTGAAGATGTCATATTACCCCTCCTTTCCTTCTCCTGAGGTCACAGCTGATCAATTCCTCAACTCACCGTGGCTTTTTGTGCTTCCTTCTCCGTTTCTGTCTTTGTGCTGCTTTTTGTCGCTGATTTTTTCTGCCGTTGCTTTACCAGTGTCTTCCTTTCTCCTGCCTTCTTCTGCTTGGCCAACTCCACCTTTACATTTCTTGCCTGTGAGTACAAAAGAGGCCATGTTATGGGATATTTAACAATTTTATGAACCATCTGCAAATGGGGACGTACTTTGACTGTATGCAATATCCTTCACTTGCATGGCACTGGTGCGATCTTGAAATCAAAATATCCTCATTTCATCCTGCACTTTTGACTTTTGTGGCACACATAGGGTTCCGTCAAGTCATATGGAGCAGAAACAAATTTAGAAAATCTCATTTTCATATCAATAGGTCTCATATGAACAGAAATTCTGAGTTTCCTGCTCAAAATTTGATACAAGAGCAGATGCTTGATGCATGGCGGTAATGCACAGTTTTCATCAGAATCTACAAATTTCGTTACATAGGGCCCTGCTTCTCAACCAGTGAAGTGCCTAGCTCTCATAACGGTAGGTGGGCTGCAATGTTGATCAAAAATAAGATAAAAAGGATTCATATTTGATCTACTATGGGCATCAAGATAATATGTAGGAGCCAAAGTGAGCCTCCAGTTGAAAAAGGTTGAGAAGCACAGACATAGGGTATACTGTATTCTTTTAAGCTAGAGAACTGACAAGCCCAGTGATATTTTCCTCACGTGGAACTTGTCTATCCTGTATAGATATACACACCTTCTTGGTTGGGGCGGCTTCTTTTCTGCCTTTGGTGTTCTGTTTGTTCCTCCGTGAAGCTTGCTTCAAATCTTTCACTGCAACAGTCTTAGCCTGCTGTCCTGCGCCTTTACTTCTGCTGTGCCCTGAAGCTGCAGCCCTAACACCAGCTCTCTGTCTTCCTTCATCCTGTGTGAATGATGGTTTGTTCTAATCTTAATACAATAATAATAATAATAATGATAATAATAATAATAATAATAATAATAATAACGATAATGATTATAATAATAATAACAATAATAATAATAATAATGCTAATAATAATAATAATAATAATGATAATGATAATAATAATAATAACAATAATAATCATGATAATAATAAAAATAATATTTATATAGCGCTTAATACAAAGATGTTTCGAAGTGCTTTACAATTATAAAAAACAAACAAACAAACATAATCAACTACGAATACAAATAATCAACTATATAATCATCAGTTCTGTTCGAGAAATAAATGGGTTTTAAGTTTCTTTTTGAAAATGTGAATGTCAATATCAATATTTATTTTCACTGTTGCAAGAACAGTAAGGGAAAAATGTTAGCAACATGAAGGAAACTACATTGTTCTTTCATGAGGAGATGAAAGAAAATGTTGTAAACATGGAATTTTCAGAGTGTGGAAATTTACTGAAGTCTACAATGCCGAACAAACAAAAATTTAGGGAGATATCAAAATATGTTCATAAATACTCTCTCCTGTTACAAAAAAAACAAACACCCCAAACAAACAAACTAGAGGGGCACTTTGAGAGCACAAACCTCCACCAAGCAGCTCATTTCCACCAATGATCTTGTTCTTCCGTAAGAGATCAGTGATTTGCATAGGTATGTATGATGAAAATCACCCAAATTCCCAATATAGAAGCCTTAACCCTAAAAAGACTGGGCTATTTTGGTAGCTCGAAAGACTGGGGGGGGGGGGGCCTAAAGGGCCCCCCCTTAAGATCTCGGCCGTGGATCGCGCGATCGCCGCGGAAATTTGCACAATGGTAGTGTGTGATGTAATCTACAAGATCGTATATTTAAATTTTCCAAAATAGTCTTCTTTTATTTTATTTTGATTAATTATGCTAATTTATGCGAGAAATCAGACTTTTTTATCTAAATCAGTAAATAAAGCTCCAAAAGTGCTCATTTTTGGTCTAGATATTCTTTGTAGCATTCTTAGCAAATGTACTTGAAAAAAAATTCGGTATCAAAATTAATTTCTTATTTATTTTATTGTTTTATGAATTTCTTATGTATTTCTTTGTTTTTTCGACCTTTTGTTTTTGTTGTATTTTCAGCAAAATTTGTGGCAGACCCTTTTTGAAGCATAATACTACTAAAACAAATTGATTTTAGCCATTGAGAGTAAAAATAAGCATATTTATATGAACCATGTGATAAAACTCAATTTGTATTGACTTTGTACACAAAATCACATTTTTGAGCCATTTTCGGTCTCACGTGCATGTATAAAAAGTTATGTAACTTCAGAATCGTACCCCCGGGCGTCACAAATTTGGTGTCAACATGTGCGGGAAACTCGAAAGAAAAAAGTCATAGAGCATCGCGGCGAGAGCATTGCGTGTTGCTGAGTAATCGCGCGAAATGTCGAGGGGGGGCCTTTTAGGCCCCCCCCCCCAGTCTTTTTAGGGTTAAGCATGCAAAATTGGTCTAATAGAAAACCGTATCTTGCAAATGTACCATTTTATAGTAACCTTAGCTTGTTTGCAGGTAATAGGTACAAGTGAGATTTCATTTCAACTACAAATGAAGACATATACAACTAGAGAAGCAGCCTGAGAGTGCAGACCTCCGCCAAGCAGCTACTTTCCACCAATGATCTTGTTCTTCCATAGAGAACAGTGATTTCCACCAACATGTATGCGTGCTGAAATCGCCCAATTTCCCAATATAATCACCCTCAACTGCGGCGCGCCTAGCCCGAGCAGCTCAGAAACTAGAGTACACACTTTGGTGCGCGTATGAAAACCTAAAAAATACGCAGCTTGACCTCCCAAGTTCAATGACCCTGCCTGCCAAAATATTGAAAATCCTTCATAAAATACATTGATTTACGAATCACTACCAAAGTTTAATCATCTGTTCCTTGTGTCATTCTCAACCTTTCCTGCAAGTTTCATCCAAATCCATTCTCAACTTTTTGAGTTATTTTGCACACAGCCAAACAAACAAACAAACCGACGGTTATGAAAACATAACCTCCTCCCTTGGCAGAGGTAAATATGTGATACTATAATTCAATACTGCAATAAAATATGACATTAAAAAAATAAATCTGCATAAAAAAAGATATAGAATGAAAAGAGAAAAGATAACTCACAAACTGTACATGAGACTTCTGGCAAAACAGGGAAACCCTTTTGCATTCTGGTTACCTTGCTTCTGACGGCAACTTTTTTGGTCTGTGCTGGCTGACGACTAGTCTCCTTGGATTTACGCTGTCTGCCAGTAGATGGCGGTGTTTGCTTTCTTCCACGGCTTTTTCCTTCAGATCCACTGCCTGCTCCTTTCACCACCTTACCAGATTTTCTTGGTCTCTATTATCAAAAGACATTTGACATAATAGGGGGGGGGGGGGGGTGTTTCACAAAGAATTTAAGTCAAACTTAGAATTCAAGATTGACAAAATATTGTGGTATGCTGTGTGTGTCTTCAATGTTGCTCAACTTTCTAATGAAAACAAAGATTTTGGAGACTTTTTTTCATGTAGCCATTGATAATATAAGATAAAATAAATAACAATGAACTGTACACATTATGATAATTGAAGTGGGTGGTTATTAGGCTAATGAAATTGAACAGGGACACCAGTGGCATACCACAATCTTTAGTCATGCTTAAATTAAGTTTGACTTCGTGAAACACCCCCTAGGTGTAAAATGTATTTCTATGAGATTAAACTACGTGAAAGTCAGTGGGTCTACTTTTGGTCATTTGGCAGTGGGTGTATCACATTTGTTTCTTCATCGATTGTCAAGATGGTGACTTTGCTACTCTGAGTAGCACTTTGAAAATGGCCATCACCGTCACATTGAGGGAAACTTAACTCAAATATTCAGGACTCCCGTTAAAACTAAGTCCTCGGGACCGGCAGTTTTCTTTCGTTATAACCAAACAAATAGGCCTAAACAATAAAAATACATAGAGTGTATAATGTTGCAGCCTGAATTTTTACTTTGTTTGTATCCGGAATTATGTTATTATTGTGTCCGTTATAATGGGAGTGCACTGTATACAGAACATATAAAAAAGCATGGTAATCCAACTTTGGAGGGCTACTATTTCATAATTGTCAGCTATGGAGAGTGCAACATTGGTTGTGAAGAAAGAAGAACTCTTCCTCTTTCCACTGATACTTTATTATGTTGACTAATGTTATGCATGACTGAGCGCATGAATTTTAAAGACAATAATGACACTTTTTCCAAGTTTGAGTGTCACACGAAATAGCAATGACTGTCTGATTAATGGACAAGATCTGTCAATGAAAGTGACTGAATAAATAGGCCAGCTTGCACGACTGCAGGTTTCTGTTTAGGGTTTGTGTACGTTTGCGCTTCTTCTCAAATTTTATGGTTCATAACCTTTAACATAGCTACCAGCTGTCCGATGACTTGGTCACTCCCACAAAGGCCAACCACACAATCCATTTTTCTCTGTTCATTCAACACATAGCTTGCAGCGACAAATCATGTGTTGAATATGTATGAAGAGAGTAAAATGGTATAGCCTTTGTGAGAGTGACCAAGTTATAAATCAACAACGTGGTCATTTTGAAGGTTGTGGACTAAACAGGTTAGAAGAAACCCTATCAAAACACAAACCTGCAGTCTGGCCTGTTAATTTGGCCATTTTCATTGACACACAGATCTCCTCATTCAGTGCAACATTCATACATTAATTGTTTCTCCATGATAACACACAAGCTTGGAAAGAATGTTTTAATAGGATAGCAACTCTTTCTGTAGATTAGCGATTCTTGAGGCAAAACAGCTAGCCAATCAGGAAGCTTATTTTTGTCATTTATGTAACCACGACACTTGAAAGTTGAAGATGGCAGCAAGAATTGCTAGGACCAAGGAGGTATGAGAATATACCTCCTTGGTAGGAGCAGGGAGGTGAGACCACCTCCCTGGTAGGAGTAGACAAAATTGCTAGGCCCCATCATAGCCCCGGAGACCGCCTCGCCGCCCTGCGTGTGGCGGCTGTCGCAGTTAGCCCCATCACAGAAACTCTTTATGAAATGGGGCCCTGCCGCAGGTGAACCATTCAAGCTGCTCAGTCACAAAGACAAGACGAGATCATCAACATTGCAAAATGAAAGAGAAAATCAATCCAATCAAGTGCAGTATGAAAATGTAGAAATGCACACCGACAATATATTCACGCGAAGCTTACCAACTGAACACTCCCTTTAGCTTTGGAGTCACGCATCCTGATAACGGGTATGCTTGCAAATTTGGTGGGAAATTCTCCACGGCAAGAGCGTCCAAGAATTGTTTTATAGTAATACGTTGACCGAAAGATCGGTCTGTATCTGTCCGTCGGGGAATGTTCCGCGGAGACTGCGTCTGGCTTCACGGATCCCCTCCGTATACAGACCGAAGTCAATGATTGCGGCTCCTGTGTGGAGCAGTCGCGCACAGATCAAACGTTACGATAAACCAAATTTCAGACAGCTTTTTTACATTCAAACAAGTATGACATGACATGACACATTATGCAGCAATATTTGGGATAAATTTCTCACATTGTGCAATCGAAATACTCACATAACCTCGGTTATAATGCAGAAATTTTATCGATATCGCAACATCGCCGTTCGCGAGCAGTAAGTCGCCATTTTGAATCTGTAACAATTGCTAAGCCAATCACATGCGAGGTACGTGTTTTAGTAAAACAAATACGTAGAAACTACCTCGCATGTGATTGGCTAATAGATTCATAGTGTATGTTTCTGCAGTTTGAATGTGACGACGCGACAGGCTGTGTTTTACGTTGAAAATTCTCCTAAAATGTTGGATTATTCATTAATCTGGTGAGTGAAACGTATTCTTAAAAAAATAATTTCACCATACAAGCTTAAATTTGCCGACCTAGGGCCGTGAATTAGACGCAATCGAGAAGGGTGAGGTACCTCACCCAATTTTCCATAGAGACAGTGGTTAAGAACATCCACACAGCAATGGGTACTGCAACCTTCCGTCTGTCTACGGAGGACAGCGTTAATGGCAAAATATAAAAGAGTCCTCCGGACAGACGGATCTTTCTGTCTAAGTAATACGTAGAACCGCTGCCCTGGCTGTCTCTGAATTCGTTCTTTCATTTGTCGTGTCTCACCACAATCTGCGCTGCGAATGTTCTGTTCGACCGTCTGAATCAGCGGGAAACTAAATGTTGAAAGGTCACTTGAGTGTTTGCACACGCTGTTTGTGAGCTGCAATAAATCATTCATTTTGATACAGCGTAGTAAAACTGAGAAATTTTGGCAGCTTAAGTTATAGCAGTAGCAGCATCAGTGCATCATCGGCTATGTGTCTCCGCCGGGCGGGCGGGCGGCGGCGAGCCGGCCGGGCATCTCACCACGCACGTACATTCAGCGGTCAGGCAGCTGGCTGGAGGGGCCTAAGCCTGGGCACCTTGTAAATTGTACATAAAAAGGCAAGGGCCACCACGCACCACTTGTTGATGAAACCAAAAGATGTTTGATGAAACTCCGAAGAAATTTTACTGCTTCGTAGTGTAGGCCTACTGTACTTGTGGCGTTCTGTAGTTGACACAGATCCGTACCAGTACTGGGATTTGTTGTTGTTGTTGTTGTGTGTGTGTGTGTGTGGGGGGGGGGGGGGGGGTGGGGTGGGATCTAAATTGAAAAGGGACCTTTCTCATCAGTTTAGAGGGTCATGGAAGGGCGTGGTTGTGTGCGTAGGAGGCGTTTTGTGTTGAGGGACGGGGAGGTGGTGTGGGTCATAGGCGCCGGAAGTGGGGGGGCAGGGGGGGCGGCCGCCCCCCCCATCCAAAAAGTGGGGGGGCAAAACGCATTTTTGCCCCCCCCCCAAAAAAAAATAATAATAATAACAATAATAATAAAAATAAATGAATAAACAAAAAAATAAAATAAATATGTATATATATGAATAAAAGGGAAAAAATATGGCTACAAATGGCAGCTTTTGGACTGTAAAATGTCAAAATTTTCAAGCTCGCTCGCTTCGCTCGCTCGCATCCAGCAGTTGAGCCCGGTGCGCCTCCCCCTTAATTTCTAAAGCGAAAAACATAGCCACGACGGCAGTTGTTGGACTCTAGAATGTCAAAATTTTCAAGATCGCTCGCTTCGCTCGCTCGCATTGAATCGTTATGCCATTCTCCTAATGTTGCTGACAGTAATTGCCAGCAGTTGCGCCCGATGCCCCCCCCTTAATTTCCAAAGCGAAAGATATAGCTACAAACGGGAGTTTTTGAACTGTAAAATGTCAAAATTCTCAATATATGTATATATATATATATATATATATATATATATATATATATAATAGATGTGTGTGCGCGCGTGTGTATGTGTATATTGTGTAACATATGCATGGTCTAATCTTGAGCCCCCTCCAATGTTTGCCCCCCCAATCCAAAACTGCTTCCGGCGCGCCTGGTGTGGGTGCATAGAGTCCTACCAACATGGGGGGGGGGGGGGGGGTGACACTCAAACGAATGCTGAATAGTGCGCGCGGAGCTAGCTGGAGGAGGAGCTAGAGGAGTGAGGGGGAGGGGAGGGGGACAGGTATCTCCCTCCCTCACAAAGGAGCTTTTACATTTTTACTCTTCAATATTCAGATGCACCTTGGGAGGAACATTTGGAAAATTTTTCAACAAAAAAGTAAAACATTTCGTTGGTTATTTGAAAGATTTGCCGGGCAATTTTCAACCAATCAACAAAATGTTTTTATACTAAGCGCCCCCCCCCCCCCCCTCATTGGTATAGTGGCCAATGTAAAATAGCATAGGGCCTATTTATATCATTGTATTTTTTTTATTTTTTTTTGTCTGTTCTTTGTGTTCCAATAAAGCTTTTTAAAGCAAATTGATACAATAATGTTTGCTTTGTTTGTTCGTTTGTTTTATTTCTGTCATAAACATACATACAGATATACATCATAAGGTATATACAAAAAAAATGATACATGCATACAATTAAGCATAACATAGCAAAGAGTATGACGCACCATCAATATACAACAACAACAACAAAAATAGAATGCAGGATTAGACAAAGATCACGGCTGGATAGCCCATAATCAGGTGCACTTTTCTGGTGCCGCTGCTTGGTATTCCAAGGGGACCAGTTATAACAAAATTACAGAGTGTGAAGGTTACATATAAAAAGGGAAAAAATTACAATAGTCTCATGAAATTTTGTTTTATATTGCAATATTGTACAAGATCTCAAGACATTTGGTGGTCATGTATATACATTTCTTCTGTATGAGCAAATATGTTCAAGTTTATTCGGAATAAAGGCCTCCGTCCATTTCAAGCTTAATCGCTTATGATGGTGGTCTCCTGCATTCTTTAATGATCTCTGTTGTTTACTGAAAAATACTGTATATCTTATTTTATGTTTCTGTGTATCTATACATTGCTCAATGCAATCACCTATGTGTATCTATTTATGTACTGTTATCGATTTATTTCATTGCACTTGTTATTCTTTGTCTTTGTACTTTTTGAAGTTTGTATTCAAATTGCATCTGATTGACTGCAGAAATAAAAACAAACAACCAAACAATTCCTTTTTGTTTAAGAAATGTGGTTTATTGTGAAATAGTCAACCCTGCAATGAATATGAATGGAATGGGTTGGACAGGATTTACTCACTATAGTTTTTTTTTTTGAAAGATGTGGAGCTTGCTACTATTCCTTTCATCATGATGATAAATGGCAATGCCGAGGAAGGCAGACTTCTTATTGAAGGAAACCAAAAACCGAAAGAACAATGGATTGAGTGAAAGCAGCATCATTAGGAGAACACATTGGTGAAAGTGTGAGGAAAATCGGACAATTGATGCAAAAGTTATTAATTGTTAAAGTTTTGGTGTTGTAATCACTGGATAAGGAGACTATACTAGAGTCCTATATGTCATGTGTGGACAATAATAATTATAAAGAAAATATAAAGAGAATTCAACAAAAATTCATTTTTCATGAAAATTACACATTTAATGAACTTGATACTGGCTCTTATACAATTTATAATGTTAAGAGTATATTTAGTAATTATTCCGGCCCTGCTTTCTGAAAGTGGTTAGCCAAGTGCTCTTCCATTACGCAAGAAAAGTGAAAGCATGTTGAATTTTCTTTTATATCTTCTTTATATTGTTGTCCATACATGATGTCATAAAGTCTATAGTGTAGTCCTTATCTAGTGGTTCCAACACTAAAACGTTAAAAAATTCATAACTTTGCATCGATTGTCTGATTTTCCTCAAACTTTCACTGATGTGTTCTACTATAATGTTGCTGATTTCACTCAATCCACATTCATTTCTCTTTGGGTTTGGTTCTCCTTTAAAAAGCTCTATGATTAAGAGGTGATGTGATCGGTCAACTTATAACTGGCTGTAGGCCTCATATTATACAATTGTACAATATTCAAAACGGTCATGTTGCATTAATTACTTTCTTCTTTTGTTTTTGAATTGTTTCATGATCAAATAACTTTTACAATCCCAAAACTGTTTTTATTCAATTTATTGCTTGTGGTCTCATGAGACTCGACTTTTATATTTGGCTTTGCACGTCTGTCAAGAGATTCCCAGCTTTGACTTTGATATCCAGTTCAGCAATGAAGAAAACAGCTGGAAATTATAAAAATTTAGTACCAAATCATTGAATGCGGTTGTGATGTATAGAGCATTAACGGCCTGTTTTTGTACCTTCTGTGTTTATTAATGTAGAGTCCAAAAGCAGCATCCAAGTTTTGCTGCTTTTATTGCATTTATGAAATTATGGTACGTGACTTCACTGCAGTATTTGGGCAGGATTGGAACAGTAACACCCCCCCCCCCCCCATCACACACACACATGACACACAATATACACTTTTGGCTCTATTTTACCCCCCCCCCCCCCCCCAAAAAAAAAAAAAAAAAATGTTTCCCTTCCCCTTTATCCATAATCAATCACGAATTACAATGTATACAATTAGGCCCTTGTTTTAGATTGAAGCATATAGTCGCCAAACTGCATTCATCACAAAGGTGAAGTGAAGATATTACAGACAGGATGAAGGGAAAAAATACTGGCAGAGAGGTATATTATAGGCAAATAAATTGTATTTTGTCAGTAGACATGATTATCAAAGATTGCAACAATCTTTAGTTTTGATATCTAAACGTACAGTGTAAACGGGGCGACATCATTTTAGTTTTTTCTTTTGTGAGGTGGGCGAGTTGATTTTGACGACATTTGCCATCGGACCCGAGATGAGGCGATATGACGTGCAACTGTCAGTGAGTGCAGTGGATGGGACCACAGATATAAATAGGGATGGGACCAGTGAGATGAGTGGGACATGCGTGATCCACGCGCCAGCTATGACATTGGCCGAGAAAATCACACACACACACGTACACACACACGTATTGACTGTATGCACCAAAGAGCGTATGCACGCAGTAACGGGAATCCACATCAACCATTCATTACAGTGTACTTCCGTACACTACCTGAATGCATCGCTACGCTAAACTCGGTTCACGTACCGGCGACCGCGTACCGCGCGACCGGTGTATGTACTGTGATAGTGGTACGGGTCGGTTCGAATATAACTGCGCCAGAAATACGCGAAGCGTCGATTAGTGAATCTCTCTACTATGTATACACCGGGGATGTCATTTGAAATTTCCGAGATGGTGTAATTTCAGCAGTGTAAAGCCTGTACTTCGAGTGTGACCATATAGTTTCATATTCAGAGAAATGGCGATCAGCGAGCAGTTTATTTTCGTTGTTATCGGCTTCGTAATCTCGCCGTTCTTGATACTGTTGGCAGCGATCATTGTACCCGCTTGCTTCGGCGTGTCTCTCGGCATACGACGGCTCTACATCCATTGCTTGTTGAAGCTGTTTGAGGTTTGTTTGCAGGACGTGTAGAAGTTAGAACATAACCATTAACCAATCTTACAGTGTTGTGTTAAAAATCAACATAAATTAACAAAATAATAAATTATAAGAATATCTATTTCAGTATGCCATAAATAAAAACCTAGCTAGAACCGAGATCTTGTTTAGACTCAATTTAACTAGATCTAAACAGCCCAGTCGCTGTATAAAAAGAGATTCGCACGGCCACGGCGCGACGTCTGGTCGGGCTAGACTCAAGAACACATGTACATCTATGGTATTGCACAGTTTTAACAGACTGTACCTCCGCCAAAAGGAAGGGGCTCAAGAGGCCAGAGCGGAGGTTTAGAACTAGTCTACATTGGTGTATGTTTGTCTGTTTGGAAAATAACTTAAAAAGTTGTGTATGGACTTGCGTGAAACTTGCGCTTGCAGGAAAAGTTGATAATGACACAAGGAACAGATGATTAAATTTTGGTAGTGATCCGGGAGTTTTTATGGATTTTTTATGGATTTTTTATCTTTTGGCATAAATTAAAGGTCAATAAACTTCAGAGTTCTAGGTGAGCGTAATGGAAATTTACATACGCGCGCTAAATTGCATGCTCTGCTAGGGCAAGGCGCCGTACCGGGAAGCTGATGACGACGTACTGCAACAAAAGGCTTCTATATTGCGTTGGGTAATTTCATGTGGGTATGGGTGGAAATTAGTTGTTGGCTTGGTGGAGGTTGGCACTCGCCAAGTGCTTTTTTAGTTGTGATCGTGACACACAGATTAAAGGGAGGTTAAAGGGCCCCTGAAATCCAAATGCATGTTGATTTGTGATACCCTCAACATCATTGCGGTGAAACGAATATCTAGAAACATTCCCCATATTTTTCACACTATTTTTCTTCTATTTTACTTCAGATTACTTGGGAACGCCCACAAAAATCCTTCCAAACCAATATTCCTCAGATGACCTCATCTGTCAATCATTGCTGAAGTACTGAAATGTTTAACAAAAGACATTGGGTTGGAATGCACCTTCCCCTTGACTCAGCATAACTTGCATGTTCCCTCGCCATATCTTTTGTTAGTCACATTAATATCACAGAAACATGCAAGTTATGCTGGTCGAGGGGAAGTTGCATTCCAATGTCTTTTGTTAAACATTTTAGTACTTTAGCAATGATTGACAGATGAGGTCATCTGAGGAATATTGGTTTGGAAGGATTTTTTGTGGGCGTTCCCAAGTAATCTGAAGAAAAATAGAAGAAAAAAAAATCGTTAAAAATATATGGAATGTTTCTAGATATTTGTTTCACCGCAAAAGTGATGTTGAGGGTATCATAAATCAACACAAATCAACATGCATTTGGATTTCAGGGGCCCTTTTGGGGGATTTAGATTTGATATTTTGTGAGATAATTAGAAACCATGATTGTAGCCCGACCAGATGCCATGCGAATGTGCGCCAGACACTTGTGTGCAGCGACAGGGCTGTGTGTACTTACCACAAATGAAATATTAAAGAACATACATTTCTAAGAGGAATTAAAACTTTATTTGATGAAAATCTGTGTTGAAATGGATGAGATGTCAAAAAACAATGTAAAGCAAAGTGGTTATTTAATATAAAAAGATGAGTCCCACCTTTTATTAGGACCCCTTTATTTTTTAATGTCTGAGCCATTTCAAGACCAATTTTCATCAAATAAACTCTGATACCTCTTAGAATGGTACTACTATTAAAATTGTAAAGAATAAGATACATACATGTGTAGCTGTATGTATTTAGTGATAACTTAAAGTTGGATGAAGTGGACATTTACAGTGTACAGTGTACAACTGTAGGTGTATTCTTCGAGATGATAAAATCTATCTGTATATATTTTTTAAAGTTATCTATCACCCAGTACCAGTGCTTTGTCAGTTACAGTGTACAATTTGTATTAAAGGGATGTACGATATACCATGTAGAATAGCTTACTTTCTTGCAGTTATGTGTATTGATTAAACCATACTCATTGTTTACTTCCCTCTACCATGCATAGTTTGCTAAACAGCCAACTTCATTACTACCAGTGAGTAGGACCATTGTGTTGCATACGTACATTAAAGATGCATGCCTTATTTTTGTTCTTTATTTGTCAATGTTGTTTTGCTCCGTTCAGTGTTGCTTTGCTCAGTTTTATTTGATTGCCATTACTGTACAGTGTGTACAGTAGTTTACAAACTAGATCGAATGTATTGTGCATGTCACATGCAGTCGTGAGGTCAGAGTAGTCTGATTTTTTAACAAAACTGTATCATGTCATTCTGCCCTATTACAGCCATGCCATGCAGTCTTTCTTCTTTTTTTTTGCTTTTTTTTTTTGGGGGGGGGGGGGGGGGGGGGCGTGTTACTTTCGCTTTCAACTAATGCCAAATGCATATAACACGCGCTGCTGTTTGCATGATTTTTTTAGTTTGCTGTACTACAAGTATAGTGTACAAATTCGTACCATACCCAGTGGCATGATATTTGGTAGCCAGTCTTCATGTCAGGTGACTTTATGTACAAGTATCTCCAAAGAAGAGAGAGCATTGTGTGACCCATCACCATAAAACCCTCATGAAGGTGCCAAACATTGATTTACTAATTTTGCATTTTCATATTCTCCGTAGTCTGAGCTTTCTTGTACACTGTACATTGTCTACTTTCATTCACTTCATCAAAAATCAAAATTGCGGAGCCTGTAAAAAATTTTAGCCACCAGCCACCAGAGTGTACAAGACTATAGAAATCCAGAAAGTTACAATGTAGATTATGCAGGAGATTCAAAGATCGTCTGCAATGGGCCCATTCAAAATGCCGTAATGTCATAAAACCCTGCATGTTTTTGATATCGAACATTCTTCAACTTTGAAATTTGGAAGTGTATAAGTATCATATAAGTATACAAATGTAGGGATAGATCAAATTGTATATTGAATTTAACAAAATTGGATTAAAAACAAAACAAAACTAAAATCACTTGTCTGTGCGAGTATTATGCTATTTCATCTCTTTCATGTCTGTACTTATCTTGGTTTATGGTGGCAGGTCACATAATGTATCATAACGGATGCAATTACTAGTATACAAATAATGAATGTTTATGAGTGCAATGAACAGAATATTTCATGACGTGAAAGATGAAATGATGCATTCAACGAGGCGCAGCCTCGATGAATGGATGAAAGATTTCATCTTTCACCGAATGAAATATTCTGCCCATTGCACGAATGAAAAGCATTTATTATTTGTTTTATGTAATGCCTAAAATAGATCCTTGTCATTTGATGTTTTATTAATTTAGAAACAAGAGAGAATCTGCGATCGCGAGAGTGCTCACTCACTGAGCGCTTTACGCTAGCACGATGTTGCAGACACACACTCCAAACGAAAGTGTTTTACACCCGTAGTGTGCCGGGCTCTCGGCGTGCATGCAATGGAGCAAATCGTATGGATCCAAAATTGCACGGTAAATGGAGCCACACTCGCATGGGTGATGATGTCATAGTGAATTAGGCCGAATGATCAATGTCAAACAACCAATCAAATGACAAGGATCTATTTAGGCATAATATAACATGTTCTATCCAGAAGGTCAAGATGCGGATTGACCATGTGGAGGTTGCTTGTGTTTTGTTTTTGTCTGCTTGTTTATTTTTAGGTATTATGGGACTGCTCAGAATTATAATGTCATCATATATTCAAAGTTCAGATGTAACAGTAGATTTAAGGTGCAAGCTATTCTGCATTATTTAGTATATACATGTAGTGTATGTGAGGCTTTGTGTTGGGAAGATTACATTGTGTTCACAATTTTATGTATAGGAGACATAACATGACATACTGACATTTCAAGGTTTCATCTGTAGTGCAAATGCCATCGAGAAAACTGCTTGATATTGATTCCACACTGAAATGAATGTGATGGGTGTGCCTCTTAGATGCTTTCTTGTGAAAATCAATATTTCCGCATTCTTATTTTGGGCTACTTGATTAGAAAAGTTTACAAAACTGAATGATTCTCTTTAAATGTTACAAAAATGTTAAGCATTGAAAGTGAGTAGTTTCAAACTGAACAACATCTACTGTGTATGTGCAAGCGTACATTAGGTCAACATATGAAAGTGAATGTTGATTGTTGCAGTATGAGAAATTCGATTTGAAATCTTTCTATCATGTAAACCTGTACAGTATGTCCCCCCCCCCCCAAAAAAAAAAAAAAAAATAAATAAATAAATAAATAAAATAAAAATACGATCGGAGTTTTGCATTGATAACTTCAAATATGATGAAACTGTCCGAATGCTATTTCAGGGTCTTTCGTATCCGGGCAATTACCCCCAGAGGGCAATTACCCCCCGGCCAAATACTGGTTGGTGGTAAGGTTAGAGTAAAGATTAGGGTTAGGGTTAGGTTTAGGGTTAGGAGTTTGGGTTAGGGTCAGGGTTAAGTTCAGGATTAAGATTAGGATTAGGGCCAGGGGAAGGGTGCAGGGTAATTGCCCAGGGGGTAATTGCCCTAGACCCGAATATAACATCTTAGCTATATTTTGCAGAAAACCCCATGTTAGGTGGTCACAGAGATACAATGTATGTCAATCGTTGTGGAGCATGTCATGGGTCTGATTCTTCCAAGTTTTAATAGCACTTGGATGCTTTTGGAACTGCAGCACAATGGACAGAACTTAGAGGGAAGGGACTCCTGACATGCTCTACAAAAACCCTCATTTCTCTTTGACCACTTTAAGCAAATTGGGGTTTGTAGGTAATTTTGTTATAGTTTCATAATGTGAAATTGTATTTGGATTGTTTCACTGTTCTTAAAGTTATCCTTACAGAGGGTCCCATTGTAATATTTTTGGGACATACATTGTATAGTACATGTGTACAACTACACTCATGTTGCACATGCAAACTCTTAAATGTGCCATGTACCGTACAATGTGTGCAAATCATTTGCAGAAGGTAGTATTTCATCGGGTAACAAAATTTCATGAAAAAAAGCATACCAGAGGTACTATTCTCTTCAAATCCTTACATTGTTGATGAAGCCTTGGAATGAGTTATTTGTCTCTTAGAAGCTAACTGTTACTTATTTATAATTGTACAGATGCAGGGCTTTTCCCAGTGGCCGCGGCCACTTGTCCGGCCACCAAATTTCTGAAAGGGCTACATATATTTTGGTAGCCCAATCAGGCACTTGTATACATATGGGATACAAAATGGATCATTATGTTTCTGTTTATATCAGGCCAATTCATTTCTTTTTCTTGCCATTTCAGATTAAAATATTTTAGTGACCAGAGGGAAAAAAATAGTGTGGAGCCCTGCAGATGTTTCATACAGTGTACATTTATGTACTCTGTACACACATCATCTGGCTTTTGGTTGTGTATGAATGTCTGGTATTAGTGGTTATGGTTTTAGAGGCTTTTTGTTTTGTCTATGCCCTGGTGGAAGTTGTTTAACCATTGTATGTAATCTTCATTGTTTTACTCTGTATGACTGCAATAAGTATGATGTAATCTGTAGTGTAACTCCAGCGACTATCCCACAGTGACTGAGAGAGAAAGAGAAAGAAAGAAGGAAAGTGGCACCAGTGTATTGTATCAGTGTCTTTCAGTATAGGAGACGCGGAACCTGAATACTAATATTTATGTTGTAGTGGATGGCAATGAATGGAATACCAGGGAATATTGGACAAGTAATAGTACATCGTATACAACATGTACAACCAATGTAGGGCATGGACTGGTCATTATTACATGTACAATTGTAGTGTAGTCATGTTGTAGCTCTGTGGTATAGTACAATGTATAATGAAATAACTTACTACATTTTATTTGTAGACTCTGAGAATATAGTTTTAAAAGTAATTTTAGTATAGGAGTGATGATTGTGTCCCATTATTATTTTAAATACATCAAGTTACATCCAATGAGCATAGTACTTTTTTATTAGACAACTGGTACATGTACTGTACAGTGTATATTATGCATTTTGTTTCGACATATGTACACAATGTTGTATTGTATGAGTGAATCTTCATCCTGGTACACATGTATAAATACTGTACATACCTTTTACTTTCTCTCTCTAACATTGATGCAAAAGAAGTTTCATTCTTCTACATATACATTTTTTCTCAAATTCTCAAATGTTTCATTTCAATGATATCTAACAGTTTTGACAATTATTCCTGATAGTGTTGACTGGAAAAGTCTTACAAAGTGCTTCTCAAAAAAAAAAGTTAAAATACAAGTTGTAATTGATAGAATTACACAGAGATATCCTGTTTGTGCAGACACATAGATCCCTGCAGGACACTTCAAAAAACATGTGGTTGACATTACAAAGACGACTCCTGTACATGCAGGCAGCTGAGAGGAAGTTTTATGTCTTCATAAAGCTGAAATTGCAAGGAAATGACAGATAAAGAGACAGTCCCGTTACAGCTTGCGAGTTGGATCATTGATGTGGTTTATCAAGGTGTCTTTCAGAGCTTGGTGACAGGGAACAATCTACCCACAAACCTAGCAGAGTGAGCAACCACAGGGTATTACTCAGAGTTGCTCAAGTCTGTTGCCAGTAAATAGGACTGTTTCATTGTGTTTGTCATCCTAAGCATACTGTCTGTCAACACTGATTCTCTCCTTTTATGTTGCTATTGTCGGAAGGAATGTGTAATTATACAAAGTCAAGACTACGTTGTAGCTTACACTTTTGTAGCTTTGCACTCACCACAACTGGGTCAGCTAAATCATGGTGCTGTAGACCTCACAAGATGTAAATAGTATTTTTCTGAAGTACAATGTACAATGGTAGCATTATTTGAGAAGTACAACTGGCAGGCATTATGCTTTTCTGTAGTTTTATGACTTTAATGCTTTTTCATTTATTTCACTGCTCTTTGAACGTTGAAGTGAAATAGTATCATGGTGTAATAACTTTTCGAGTGACTATGTACAGTTAGAGAGATAGAAAGTTATCAGCAATAGAAAAATCACTGAAAGGAATTTTGGATATTGAGATGTTTTAGAATTAGACAAGGTGGGGTTATGAGACTGACTGCTATCATAAGGAACTCTTTCACCAATGGGCTTCTTAAGGAACCCTTCCCCCCCCCCCCCCACCCTCTTTTTTTCTTTTTTGCTTAATATGTAGCTCTTAGGATCTGTGTTGTAGGTTGGCAATTGTTTGCATACAGGTGTGCATGAGGCGGTGAAAGATACCGTAAAGCAAGAAATTTTTGCGGCATGAAATTTTTGCAAATTGGAGCCTGCAGCCTTATTCGAGGCATGACATTTTCAGAAATTGCCACTGGCATTCAAGGCATCTAATAGTGAAGACAATCTATTTCGTGAGCATTTTGATTTTGTGAATCTTGGCTCTTGCAAAATTTGCAAAATTGAAATGCTAGTAAAACTTTCTTGTTTTACGGTCCTATTATTTTGAGGGCTTCTGTGTTTTCCTGTTTTTCCTGTTTAATATTTTTATATCCTTTTTGTTCATTCCTTTACATGGATGTGTGGGCATGAGTTTTAATAATTGTTATATAATTCTCATTCTGTGTATGAAATAAACATATCACAAGGGATATATTATTGTGTATCCTTGTTCTCATTGAAATTTAACTTGAAATATGAAATGAAGCACTTTAGAAATATATATCAAATCGTTAAGTGTGAGCAGCATATTTTTCTAGTTTGACGAATAAAAGAATAAAATCAAATGCATTCAGATGTTTGTGCATGGAATGTTTAATATTTTTCATATTGAAGAAGCAAGCACGGAAATCCTCTAGCTTTCGTTAGCACATACTAATTCAATATTCAGTGAGCATCACAATGTAAAAACCATTTGCACACATGTCCATGATTTAACAGTTTTAAAGACAAATGTAATTCAAAATTATTTTAATTGATTGGCATTTTGTTTGAACTGTATTATTTACAAATATTGTAGGTCATACCATTAGGTACCGCATGTACTTGTTCAGGTGTGTACGTACATACATTGTACATGTACAAGTACAGTGTATGCCCATTGTGGTGCACTAAATGTGAGAAATAAAGTTTACACTATGGTACGTATATCAGCTGTGAGGGATGTGTCAATAATTCACAAATGTCATTATGCACATACAGAGAATGCCCTTTAGATAGTGTAGTCCCAGTAATGCCAAATGCATTTATGGCTGAATGCATTGCCCCAAAAAGGTTGTCCATTTAGAGTAGCAAAAATTTGAATGTTGTATGCGGCAGGTACAGTATTGTTGGAAGACTACATTTACATGTATATGTACATTGTATACTATTGTATACAATGTACATTACTGTACAGGCTGTACATGTATAAGAGCATGACTACAAGTGTACATAAACTGTTCACTTTGATGCAATCACCTATTGGACACTTGCAGTCGAATTATGGATGCCTACAATTGTATGGAACCTACATTTTGTAGACATTGTCTTTCAATTTTAATTTTGTTATTTTTGTGGTCACAAAAGGCAATATTGTGGTGATCAAAGTGAGTTTATAGCTTTAAGTGTACAGCTGTATGAACTTCTAGATGAGTCGTTTCAAACCAAATGTAAAATGCGGTTTCTTATACTGTACTCAATAGGACAATGTGTGAGGCTAAGTTGAGAAATCTTGACACTGTTTGGTTCCATTTGCATTGTAAATACCGGTACAATATCTCTGGTTAATCTCATCAAGAATTTGTTATTAAAATACATGCATTTTCACTACCCTTCTACTATGCTACATACGTACACGTACCTTGATACATCTTTTATAATGTATCCATAACATACAGGATAGAGTTCATTGTTGTTATAACTGGGAGAAACACAGTACATGTACCTGAAAGTGATGGGTGATTTGACAAATTAAAAAACATAAGAACGAAATGAGTTAAAATATCAGAGATATGCTACATGATCATTATGAAGGAGGTACAGCTGTACATGAATGACCTTTCTGTGCTCATTATGCATGCGTCTCGTGTTCTCTTCACAGTTTGGGAAGCAGCGGGTGATGGTTGCCCTGGAAACAAGCAATGATGCCCCCAAAGTGGAGGTTGAATCAGAGGATGAGGAAGAAGTGGTCCAAACACGACTCATGAGTAAAAATGGTAAGCGGTCATACTGTAAAACATGATTTATTCGCGGCATGAAAATTTCATGAATTGGAGCTGACGACCTTTCTCACGGCATGAAATTTTCGCAAATTGCCACTGGCGTCCAATGTATATTGTGTAAGTAAGAACATGTGCATTCTATTTTTTTGCGAATGTTGCGGCTCGCAAAAATCGTGAAATTAATATGGACACGAACATTCCTCCTCTTACAGTGAATTAGTTTTTTTTAAAAGAACAAAAAAAACCACACCCCCCCCCCCAAAAAAAAAAAAAAAATGGCGCCATGGTGTGGGAGATAAACAAAAGTACAGTGTAGTACAGTCAAGATCCAAAAACCAGTATGTTTTCCTTATTTCCCAACTTTAAATGATAATTGCTACTTGCTAGTGTATGTTTGTTTGTTGGGGGGGGGGGGGCAGATTACTGGGGAGAGTATTATTAGCAACTTGCTTCAATTGTAAAGTCAGAATTTGCTGTAGATGCTTTGCCTCTAGCCACATGGCAGTTCTGTGACAACGTGAAGGCTAACATCTTCATGTCAGAGTCTAGGTACAATCCGATGTGATAGCAGCAATGTAGGAATAGGTTGAATTTCACTCCTTCATGTTTAAAAGAGGATGGAAAATTTCAGTTAATGTGACAGTCTGTGCAGAAGTCTCTATATTGTTATAGATTTTAAATACAGTATGTATGGATAGTGTATTTGTCATAATTAGGATAGATCCCTAATGCAGTGAATATGTCAAATTCAGTCTTTGCACCCTTTGAACAGTAGCCTAGGAACTTGAATGTTTGTGTAAGACAAAACAAAAATATAACAACAAGCAAATACCAAAACGAACAATTTCCATGTGTGTATTCATGATGACTGACCATACAATGTAAAAATAGGGGTAGCATAGCACTTTTGTTCCCATGTACTGAACCCATCAACTAGCCAAGATATTTCAATGAGATTCTATTCAATACTCTGAAACTTTGACAAAAGTCACTGTAAATTAGTAATACAATAAAAATAGTATGATTTCATAAACCATTTTTACACAGTTTAATACAGGACAAATGCTATTGGCAAATGAAGCATAGAAGTAGGTATAATGTGATGTTTCCACAGGCTCAGGCCTCAGGTTAAGCATGAACGGAATTTGATAAGCAATATTGTGATTTGTTCTGTTTTTAGCAATTAAGATATATTTTGCTATTTTGTAATTAGCTAATCAAGGTCCTTTTTCTTTTCAGTCATGTCTAGACAAGGCATGCACAGCCTGCGTGCCATCTTTCTGATTCATAGTATGTAAATAGGATTCCATTCTATGACATGCCTCAAGAAATGGTGGTAGGCCATTATCTGTGTGCACCCAGTATTACAAGGAAAGCAACAGCCAGCAACTTCTAGTTAATAATTTCCTGTCTCAAGTGAATACACGCTGCACATTTGAGATTCTTGCAATTACTTTAAATTTATCCTGAGTGCTGGAGTAATCGGGAATGTGCAGCAGACATTTTCTGCATTAGTGTATTTATTTTATGTAGACCCAGTAAAATGAGTGATTAAGCCTTCATCATCATGTGTCCTAATATAATATATGTTGAAACCCCACTCACCACATACTATACATTGTGTGTACAGCCCTGTCACATTACAGTACACACATAATATACAGTACCTGTATGGGAGTGAAGGTATCCCCCCCCCCCCCCCCCCCATTTCTGATTGATAATGGTTTATTGGAGCAAACATGCAAAATAGTAGCCCGAAGGCTAAATTATAATGCATCACATAAAAAACGTATAAATTACATCAAACAACAGACATTATATAAACATTTTAACAATAACAAAGACACCACATTTCCCTATGATTGATTCAATGCAATGTAAAAATTCAATAAATATATTATACATATCATCTGTTAAAAAAAACCAACCTCATCAACCATTAACACTTTAATACTCAAATAACTGTGTTTGCATTCATTTTTAACTGAACTTAACATCAATTCCCCAAATCCAATTACTCATATCAGTTATTACAGAAAACACAAAACAAAAAATACTTTACAATACAAATACACAAACTAATAAATTATTTCTTATTGCACGAGCACCGTATGATGTAAATTCATGAGGGCGAGTATACTACTCATAAAATTTACCTGTGCATTTAATGGCAAAATGCGATCTCTATCTTGCATTATAGAGGGTGATCACTGGTGGGTAACAAAAATGGGAAATCAGCAGGACTAATAATGTACCAGTATGTTGTGTGGGCTTAATGGTGTGTATTTAAAAAAAAAAAAAAAAAAAAAAAAAAAAAAAACATAGCAGAAAAAGCAAGTGAAAATGCCAAAAAAAAAAGAAAGAAAGAGGGGGAGGGAGTGCAAGTGAGGTATTGAAAGAGAGAGTGTGAATACCAAACTCTGATCACCTGTGTTTTTGTTATGATGTAATGTTTACAGCGTACCCAATCTGTAAATCTACATAGACCATCAACACCTCATCTCACAATAACTATATTTCACCTATTTCCCCCATGTAAACACCTATTTCATAATCTCTACCATCTCCTCCACAATACAACTCCATATACAATCCAATCCCATAACTAGGAAACACATTATATCTCAACATAATACCACCATCTAATTCACATAAAACATCAAACAGTAAAGGCATAAATTCATAAAATGAGCATTAACGTGAACATATACTGGCAATAAGATATATCATAATTGATAAGAACTAAACAAATGAAGACATCAGAAAGGTACTCAATGTATACCTAGTGACTGGCTACTGAAGTATGTAAAGAAACAGAAGCTGGGATATTTTGGGCATATTATAAAACACAGTGGGATGAAAAAGAGAGTCCTTATGGCCCAATTCCCTGGAAAGCGTAGTAGAGGGAGACCCAGATATAGATGGGACAGAACGGTGAGGGAGACATTTGGTTCTATGGAGAAAGCAACTCGAATGGCTCAAAACAGACGTTTGTATCATGCTGTCGTGAGGGAAGGTACGCTCTGACAAGAGTATGCTGCGACGACGACAACGACGAACAAACAACATGATAATTACATCATAAACAACAAATCATTCAATTATACACCGTGCATATTCAACAATCTCGTGAGGTATGGGACACAACTGTTTCGATAGCGGTCAGTTTTACACTTTGGTTCAAAACACAGTCGATTGTTTCTTAGACTCCTCGATAGATTTGCAGGCAAAAACCATTGATTTGACAAATTTGATTTGAAAACCTTCCGGGCAAACTCTAGACACAAATACTGACGTCTTTCCTCAAGTGACTGAAGTTCTGCGAGTTCTAATGCTTGGGAATAAGAGAGATAATTGTACGACAGAATTATTCGGAGTGAACGTTTTTGTACTTTCTCTATTTTATTTCGTTGAGACTGAGTTAAAGCACTGTGCCAGACAGGGCAGGCATATTCAAGCAAAGGTCGAACAAAAATTGCATAAACAGTTAACAAATCTTTCCTGGCAACATTAAAAGTCTTGAGAGTTCGCAACATAAACAAACGTTGATTGGCTCTGGAAACCATAGAGGCTACTTGAGAATCCCATTTTAAGTCATCCTGGACAACAACACCAAGAATTTTTATGTGTTTCACATTACTGAGTTTTTGGCCACACAAAGAAACATTTGGTTCGGGAACATGTACTTTTGAGAAAGAAATTTGGAGTACGGAACATTTCTTTGGATTCAATTTGACATAATTGTCATCACACCAATTTTCGAGGATTTGTAGAGAATCCAGCAAATCCCTACTAATTTCGGTCGGAGCCTTGTGGCTGTCGGCAACTGACATATCATCTACATATTTCCATCGCATAACAGGTTGGTCGCGGAGGGCGTCATCAACAAGTGATAAAAAAATCAACGGTCCCAATAGCGTTCCTTGTGGCACACCTGCTTTCACACGTTGCCAAGATGAGAGCGTCCCTTGGTAACGTACACAGCTCATGCGATTTGTCAAAAAGTCGCATATCCACGGGATGATAGACGGACGGGCGCCAAGGGAGACAAGTTTTTAAACAGCAATAGTATGATTAACCCGATCAAAACCTTTTGAAAAGTCCGTGCAAACTACCGTTGAAACATTGCGGGGCACTTCAGCGTTTTTGACGAGGTAATTGATAAGATCTACCATGTAGTGGACTGTTGAAAGACAGGGACGACTGCCGTATTGTTTCATGTCTAAATTTCCGTTGATATCAGCGAGGAGGGCCTTTGATATGAAGAACTCGGACACCTTCGCGAAATGGTCAGTTAGTGAGATGGGTCGTAAATTCTCAATGCTACGGGATCCTGGTACTTTGGGGATGGGGGCTATAACGGCATTTTTCCACTGCACAGGGACAACATCAGCATGGTAAGACGCGTTGAGAATTTTACACAACGGCTCGGCAAATTCAACTGCAAACTCTCTGATTATACGAGCAGAAATTCCGTCTGGCCCGCTTGCTTTCCCTACTTTTAATTTCAAAAGCTGTTTACACACTTCCCATGGTTGAACGGTGATGGGCGGGGTGGGGGAAGGCAAGAACGATGGCAATGCTTTGGTGTTGATTTCAGGGATGTCTATATTCACATTTACAAAGAAATCGTTTATTGCAGCGGCAACACCCTCAATATCAGTGGATTCAACTCCCTCAGCTTCGACACTGAAAACTGAAGCTTTTCTATTTCCAGTCATGATCTTTAAATTCTGGTACCAACGGGATGGGTTCTCTTTCTTCAGTTTTCTTACTCGCTCAACATAAAATTTTTCCTTTTGAGCTTTTATTTCACGTTGCACTTTATTTCGGAGAGCTTTCCACCTAACACTTTCGCCGCGAATGAAAGCTGCTTGCCTTTGATGAATCAGAGCTTTGATATATGGAGTTATCCATGGTCTATCAGAAGAGTGTAGTTTTATTGTTTTGGTGGGGAAAAAATAATCAATCCTTTCACTTAGAGTACTATAGAACGCGTCACACATGGACTGGACATTTTGTGTCTCCGAAATTTCTGGCCAATCATGTTGTACGATCCACTGACCAAAGCGCCGAATATCCGAGTCTCTCATTGGCCTAACCATGCGCTTCCGAAATCGAGAGTTATGCGCGATATGAGCGGGTTCTTTGGGAAGCCATAGCACTGTCCGGTGGTCCGAGGAACCGATTGGTGAAGATATCTGAGGTTCATTATAAAACATTCGGACATTGGTGATAATCTTATCCAAAATGGCTCCTTGTCTTGTTGGTTTATTCACCACTTGAAACATTTCGCTGCCCTCGCAGATCGGTACAGTGTTTAGATGGTTTAAATCGCCCAGTAAAACTATTCCAGCGTACGTATGTCTGGTCTTAATCAAATCAATGGATGTAGTAAGGTAATCAATCAGTTCTTCTTCATGTTGATTTGCGGGCGGGGAATATACAGCTGCAACAAATAGAGAACTGACAGCGCGGGGCAAGCGGTTCGGTCTAAGATGAATCCAGAGCACCTCATGATGATTTGGATCTGGGAGAAATTCAGGGACAGTAGGGTTGAGATCCGGTTTAGCGTATACCGCTACTCCTCCACCTTTACGTTCTTGACGTGATTTAGTGAAAACTCGGTAACCATTCACTGCATAACTTGACTCAGGTTGGTCTTTAGTAAACCATGTCTCCGTAACGACGCTTATGTCAACATCAAAATCGCGAATCAAAACGGATAATTCATCTAGTTTATTATTCAAAGAACGTGCATTACACAGATGAAATGAGGGAAGCACGACGGAACTTTTCTCTGTTCTTATTGGAAGAAGAGCAGATTTCCTCGGGGGAGAAAACACTTTGCATTCGTGACGTTGGTGAGAAGCAGTGACAGATATAGGTTGCCGAATATGGCGACCCCCTCGGCGACCGCGATGTTTTTGTATGCCAAGATGCTTGATTCTGGCTTTCACATCTCCAGGTACGAGTAGTGCAACGTTTGTTTGATTACGTAATGCGTGCAGTTCAGATGCGGTGTATTGTGTGAGAACCGCACTTGACTTTGGCTTTGGAATATCACACGGAGGTACCGGTATCAAGCGGGTCTTTTGCAAGGTGAACGGCCGAAGCGTGGCGCACGAGAATATCAATGCATGGACATACAGAACCACAGCAAGCTCGAACAGAAACGTCAACATTTTCACCTCCATAGTCACAAAATGAACTCAATATTAAAACTGCAATACGAACCAACAGCGTCCTTGGATTATGTTTCCTCGGATTCCAACGTAAAAGACACACAAGACTGACGTATACACTGACAAATGACAAAAAAGAGAGGACAGCTTCCCTCGACTGGCGCAGCTAGGACAGCGCCATTGTCAATTCATAAGCTTTCAGACATTATTTTCTCCCTAATTTGCATGAATTAAGATTTTCCTCCACAAAGACATCATAGACAAGAGTACCGTGGTATCATACAAGATGAAATCATTAAAGGGCAAGTCCACCTTCATAGACATGTGAATTGAGTGAATGCAGCAATATCAGTTGAACACATCAGTGAAAGTTTGAGGAAAATCAGAGAATCTGTTCAACATTTATGAATTTTTAAAGTTTCTGAGCAGTCACTGGTAGACGAGATAACTACTGCAGTGTATGATGTCACATGCATGCAATAATAAGGAAAATTTAAAGAGAATTCCACAAAATTTCATATTTTGAAAAAAGTACACAATAGTACATATGTAGAATTCTACCTTGACTTGTTCCTGACATATGTTATTGGTAATATTATTCCCCCTGCCTTTAAAAAGAGGCAAGTCAAGAGCTCATTTACTATGCGAGAAAAGTGAAAATATTTGAATTTTCTTTATGTAACAGCTACATGAATGGAGAAGTTACTCACCATCTTTTGCTGGACAGATAAAGACTCCTACATGCTGTAGTTGTAATTTGTTTAATGTTACATACCATTATACATTGTAGCTGGGTGATGGTGGATGTTACATTGTTATGAAAGTTTCAATCTCGATAATGTATGCACGATGTTTGATTGTTTCACCAAGTGCAGTGTAGGGTGATGTGACATTCACATTCAACACAACCTGACAATGTATAAAATGACTCTGTGGTGATCTTGTGTAGTCATAGAGCATGCAAAACTATGCTGTATACGCCATATTTTATTAAAGCGAGTCCTAATTTTCGCAAATCGGGACTTCCCCATGATATCGCGAGTGGTTGAATTCGCGATCGTGAGGTACTGAACTGAATGGAGAAATGTATACATACGGTAAGTCACATTCATATCGGGATCAGTGTCAATGTTTTCGTGTGTCTTTAATTTCGCGAATAGCACCTGCTTTGCGAAATTCGCAAGAATAAAAACCTCACGAAATATTTGGCGTATACAGTAACACATTGCTTATTATAGCAGGTAGTGGATATTGCCTTTGAAATGTGTGAAACCTTGGAGAGAGGGTTCCATGATGAACGGGCGTGATTGGCCAGAAGAGGAGGTCATATAGAGATTTGAGGTCATACAGAGATATGGACAATGTTGTGGCATACCTTTAAAAGATCAGTTTGCTATTTATAACACAAAGCTGGGCCATGTGCCAAGCCATGTCTGTAGCATCCAACCATATACTGTACACCAGGTAATAATCCAGGTCACTGTGCTTTACTTTATTGACAGAGAGCAGACCTTGCTTTTATCTGCCTTCAGCTGACAGTAGCCCACTGCAGTAGAGCCTTTCACAATACTGCACATGCTATAGCAATATATTTTATGCCGTGGGACATGTAAGACAAGTTAAGAGGTGGTTAATTTGTGATCAAGAACCATAGAGAAGAAATGAGAAATAGTACAGCTGCATGATCCATTTTTTTTTTTTTTTTTTTTTTTTACACATGGGCTGCAATATGTAATATTATGGTTGGCAATAATTTTATGCTTGTTGACTTTGTGAATAGGTTTTGCAATATTCATGAAACTAAAATCTCTGCAAAATATTGCATAAAAAGTACATACATTTTTTATCTCCCTGTCCCATCTACTGTAGTTTACAAGTTGTACAGTATTATCAGTCTACATGTACGTAGCTTTGTCTAGACAGTGCTCATCTTGTATAATTGGAGCGTGACTGCACATTGTGATCAACAGTTCCCTTTTGCAACATCTCTTTGGATTGAATTCTTGTTTTTGCACATCTCATAAACATCACATTGTCAGACAAAGATTATTCATGCTCCACATAGTACCTTGAAAGCAGAGGCAGCTGACTGCTTGTATGTTTGTTTGTTTGTTTGTTTGTTTGTTTTTGTGTGTGGAAGGGCATTTGCAGTGGGAAGAATCTGGGGCTGAACCCTCTGAAAGATACAGGTGTATATGCTGCCTTGTGATTTTTGTTGTAAATATTTTTTAAAGAGCTCCAAGCATAGTGGCTTTAGCCTTCCCTCCTCCCTCCCTACCCCCATCCCCCCTATTCCACAGCTCATGGCAGGCACAAAATCAAACATTTATTTGTTGAATTAAATGTATGCTGTGTTTCTTTCCATGCCTTGTTTTCTTCAGTGCAGTCCAGATCATAAATGTACAGTCTGCATCAATAATTTTTGACTGAAACAAAAGAATGTACAAATGAATGCTAATTTGCATACAATGAATGTGTATCACTGCAAAGATACTTGGCCAGATAAGACTCATGTAGACTTTATATACCGGTACTTTCTTTTTTGAAAAAAAAAAAAAAAAACAGGGGAAAAACCCACAAATATAATACCTATGTTGTAAGATTTTTGTTTCTGAAAATTCCAATAATGTAAGCAACACCATGGTACGTGTACAGTGAGGCACACTGTATACGCCGACTATTTCGCGGTTTTCGCTATTTCAGGTTTTTATTTTCGCGAATTTCGCAAGGCAGGTGCTGTTCCTGAAATTAAAGACACGCAAAATAATGACTCTGATCCTGACATGAACGTGACGCACACGTGTACATTTCTCCATTGAGTACAGAAACTCCACGATTGCAAATTTAACCACTGGCGAAATCGTCGGGAAATCTCGATTCATGAAAATTTAGACTTGCTAAATATATGGCGTATACGGACTACCAAGATAAAGATTGCTCATAATCATTACACAGATTAAGCAAATTCATTCAGCATAGTAGTTGTGAAATCGAGACAGGGCTAGCAGTATCTGTCACAATTCACTGGCATTACATAAAATCAAAAAATTCCCAGCAATGTTGGTGACATGCACTAGTTAGTACAATGTATGGCAAACATCATGCCTTATGTGGATGACTGTGCAGTGGCTTATGTCTGTACATGGATGGTTATCAGTGCAACTTTTGACCTTTGAGTTCAGGTTGGAGCATCACATGGGACTAATTAACAGGTCCTCACAGCTTTGGATGACTCCTCAGAACACACTGGAATATTGATTGTCCTTTCTAATTATAGGAATTGATGTAGGAAAAGGAAGGTCTGATGGATTTGACAGAGGGATGTGTGCGTAATGCATCTCAAAAAGAAATGCTATCAACATTCTAGCTTGGCAATCACATCTTCTGGGTGTTCAACTAATCATAGGATTTTAACCCTTTCCATACTAAATTCTAAAATCCCCATAGATTTACATACAAATGCCACCAGGTTCCCGTGTGGAATGGGTTATCAGAGCCTTTGTGAGATTAAACTTGGTTCTTAAGTCTTTACAAAATTGTGCAAATGCAAAGTATAATGGATTTCAGAATGTATGCAGACGATTGAATAGTGCGAGTGTCACTTTCAAAACAGTATTAAAGATTTAAAGTGAAGATCAAAAGGCAAGACAGGAGACTACCCTACAAGGATTTAAGTAGTGGGAGGTACAGTGTAATTAATGCGTTGAGGTGCACATACAATCTTTTTGTATTTCATATTATTTTAATCTCCTTGAACTTATACTGTCCACTGATATCAATGATTTTAGATATATCGTATCCCATAAATTGCAAATATGGTGAATTTTGTCTCTAGGGATAATAATTACCTCTCTTTCCTTCACCATATTTCTCGATCATGAATTCATCCACTCACAAAGTTGTCTTCCAAGTCCCAAATCCCAAAATGCTGTTATGGTATTTGTGAAATATGTGGTGTACAATTGTACAATGGTAATTGTGGGCATAGCGTGTACAGTGTAGATTGGAATCTGTCCATCTGTGTTTCCCTCTTTGAGATGTCTTTGCCTCCATTCTTCACCCTTCAGGTTCCACTCTGATCCACAAAGACTCCCCCAAACACCTTGCAGACGGCATTAAGGCTGAGGCTAAGGGGCTGCGCTACAACCGATCCTTTGATACTTTCCGCAGGGAGTTTGAGCTGGCCGATGTCTGCTACTTCTGCAGGAAAGGTGTTGAGGTAAGCAAATGGAAAGAAAGTAATTTCATGCGATAGACAAGCTTCCTGATGGATTCTAATGTACTGTAGTTGTACTGATATTTCTCTATTGTAATCACGTGGTATGAATTGGACCTGCCAACTACTTGTAATTGTGTCTTTAATGGTAAAATGCCTGTTCTGGTATCAGTTGTAACCATGGCAAACACTTTCAAAACGATGGGGCGACTTGGGGTTGTTATAGAAATCATCTGGACATTGTGCATGCTTACTTTGAGTAAACTTCAGATAGAGCACTCTTTTTTTTAGGATTAGATTTATTTCACAGTCAAATATATGCATGTTTCAGTGTATCACAGCTGTACATGATTGTAGCTCCTGTGCCAATTATTTTAAACTCACACTCTGTTTATCCAACTTCATGATTTATTAGGCTTTTCTCCTTTTTTTTCTCATTTGTGCCATTAAATTGAACATATTAGCTACAATATTTCAGTTATTAGATTAGTAAGTTCATATAGTTTATGTATAAACATGAGGCTCGGTACCATCACTGTAATTGGAATTGCATGTTTTCAGCGCATAGGGACATTTTCACTTTGTGTTATGCACTATATAAGCACTGTCAATTATTATTATTATCATTAGAAATAGAAGGCACCCATAGTGTGGTACTCTCAACTTATTTTTCAGCTGTGAAAAGGGTCCTACAGCACTAGAAGCTGTTCCCATCCATATATTTTCACTCACATTGCACTGACCCAGTTTATGAGGAGTGGTCATCTGTCTACATCCGACCAGTAAGGTCACATAGGATATTGGAGTTGGTGCTACAACGTAATTGTGTATGACTTCTCAGCAGCCTAGAAAGATTTGATTGTTAACCCGTTGAGGATGAGTCCCGAGTACACTTGAGCAGGTGTCTATGGAAAATTCATGTTGTAGCAAAATCAGTCTGTCCTGAATGGGTTAAAGGGTAGAAACACTGTTGTCTGCTTCTTAAATGAGTTACAAATCACATTCTACATGTATCTCATTTTAATACACATTCTTACTCACAGCAAAGCACCATACCAACAGATCCATGGTGTATGATGTGTACTCTTTGAATGAATGTCATGAAATGATAAAACATGGAAATGGGGTTTCCTCTTTGTGGTGTATTACCATTTTCCTGCCTTTATTCCATGTAAAAAACTTCTTTCCTGTATTCTTAATAGAAAAAAAAAGTTGCCTATGCAAAGTGAAAGAAATCTGTGCTGTAATACCAGAAATTTTCATAATGCATGAAAATTTTGCAAATTTTGTGACATACCAAGATTTGTGAAATTATATTGTACATGTTAGGTTTTGTCCACACAAGCTATTGAATGCCAGTGGTGATTCATGAAAGTTTCATGCCATGATAAAGGCCGCCGGCTTAAATTCATGAAAGTTTCATACCATGATTGTATCCGGTTCTACAGTATTCAGTTGGCTTGAGTTCATATGAGAAGTCCATGGAGGTAGAGAAAGAACATATTACAGGACAGGAAGGAAGTATCTGTGTTTGTGTTTCTAAGTGATGTTTGCTTCACTTTCATTTCATTTCATTTTGTTTTCTGTCACAGGCTATAGTTGAGGATGAGGTTACCAAGAGGTTTTCAGCAGAAGGTGAGAGTTTTATAAATTATTGACATATACTTAATCTTTTATATAAGTTTTCTTTTTGAATAAGAAAGCTGTCTATATAGAAAACAGGTACCATTTGAATGCAACAAAGATTTCACATTTAAGTGAGGGCGAAAAGAACAAAAAAAAATTATGAGAGTTAACAACTTGATCATCACATTACTTGAGTAAAACAAAACACTTATGATGTGAGCTTTGAAAAACAGAGAGCCATCAGAAATGCTTTGTATTATCTTTATAGGAAATTTGTGTCATATGGCACATATGTAGTTCATAGAGCTGTAGCACATGTACAGTACATTGTATGTAAGGATGAGTGGTATAATGAGCATCATTAGAATGATGAGGATGTAATAAGGTGTTTTTCTCCCATGCCACCCATGATATATGATCACTTGACATTACATCTTATTACCTCATGAATGGAGGAACATGCAAAGTATAATTATCTCAAAGTAATTAATTCATTAGCAAGGGAGTAATTTGTATTTGTCTAGAAATCATATGAACCTCTTGATAATATCCTTGGAATTAGCAAATGGTTTGGGAAGTATCGAACCCAATACATTTTTGCTTAATTTTGTTTCTTCTTGACAGAAATTGTGAATAATTTTTCGTTTAATGGAAAATTATAGAAGTACTACTGTCTGTCAATATTATAAAAAGACAGATTCTCAAGAGCTGAGAGAAAATGAAGGAGAAAATGAAGGAGTATGTAATTTTTAACAGCTGTTCAGGAGCAATATGTAACTCACTCCTGCAGATTATAAATTCTATGTATTGTGGAGATATGTAGTTTTGGCTACAACTATTGATAATGTGCGTTGTCCTATGTGGTTGATTTGATCACAATTAGAACTAGAAATGGAATATGTCTGATTATAACATAGGCAACTGGCGGTATGCCACACTTAAACCCCTTTCAGTAACTCTTCTGGCTCAGGCCAGGCCCGAGCTACATGTAAGTCATAAAATAACCTGGCTGTGTCCTCTACCGGAGCGCACATTTAGTTACCATGGTACATGTAGTTATCCTCCATGTGACCGAATTCGTGAATGGGTCATCATAGAAGTAACGCGGCTCTGCTTTAGTTACTGAACGCAGTTTTTACTGCATTGGCCAAATTAACTCGGGCTAGGAGCTGACCAAAAATACATGAGTTACTGAAAGGGGTATTAAAGTTGAACTCATTTTGTTAAAGAGGTCAATATTTTAAGGTTCCTTCATTCAGCCTTTGGTTTCAAGTACTTCTCCTTATCTACTCTCTGTCTAGCTGAGGATTTGATAGACCAATGTACAAATCAAAATACACAAATATTGACACTGCAATGTTATCTGTCACTGTGTAACCTTTGAGTTTCAGCTAATCACCTGTTATCAGCCTCATGGCTCTAGGCAAGGATAAAGATGATTCTTTAGTGGTCCTTGGTTAGAGACAAACTGGTCCTTTGTCCCTCAGAAATTTTCTCCAAGTATTATGCATGTCTGAATGGCTTTGATACCAAGGTTCAGTGAAGCGGGTGATAGCTATAATATTGAATAATAATAATAATAATAATAATAATAATAATAATAACTGTGGATTTATATTGCGCAGTTTCTATGAAGCATACTCAACTGCGCATAACAATAAGATGTAATCAAAGAAAAAAGAAAAAATTGAAGAGGGATTATTCTGTGCATGGCTCTTTGATATCAAGAAATCTTGACAATTCATGTGGAAATAGTACGTAATGAAACAGTCAAAAAGGTTATAGACATGAGCTGAAATATTTTGTTCTTGGATGTTTTGGACACTAAATAGTTTGCAGTTTATATAAGAATGCTAATCTCTATAATTAGTATGAATTTGATTAAGTATCTCAATACATATTTGTCTTTTGTTTAACAGAGCTTGGATCATGGAACTTATTAACAAGAACAAGCATGCGATACCAGTACCTCAGGTATGTTTGACCTATGACCCTTGGCTGTTATTAGAATGTCATTATCTACATGTACCTTAGGATTAACTAAACTTGAAAAAAGTAGTATTCAAATAAAAATAGTTTTAGTTAGAATATTTTACAAGGAGTGATAACTTGCAGTCCACCATGAATAGAAGAGGAGGATAACATGATGTGACTACTGTAGAGTAAGATGTTGACATGGCTTAAAATTATCACAAATTGGAGCTGACAGCCTTTATTGCAGCTTGAAATTTTTCACAAATTGTCACAGGCATTCAATGCCTATAGTGTAGACAAGAACTTTCACATACATTTCAATTTAGCAAATCTTGGCATTCATGGCAATGAATTGCACGCAAACATTTCCTTACCACACAGGCTGCCATAAACATATGATAGAAATCAACTATAGAATTAGTGATAACTCTTCATAAAACAGGGCCCAGGTTTTACAATATGCAGATTGAGACTAATGTACTGTACATAACCTTTTACAGTGAAGTGGCCACATGAAATATGGTGCTACCACTTGTTTCTGAGAATTCAGTGATAATGTTGTATTCTTAGGGTAGATTTCAAGGGAGATTATGATACCATTCATGTACCACTGCAGAAATCAAATTGTGGGGTCTTGTTATATAAAGCTTATTTAGATTTTTACTGCATTTTATGTAATGAATTTGGCCTGCTGTGAGAGGAGTGTGCTTTCACAGTGAACTGATAGGCTCCAGTAATTTTCCTGACGTACATATGATTTTATTTTGTATGCTGTTCTCTCTGTACAGTTTGCGTCTAACGGTCCTGTGGTTCATTGGTTGTTTATTCCGCTATTGCTTCTTGCTTCCATTGAGGTGAGTGGTTCATTGTATAGCATTCTCTCTTTAATTCTTTCGATGCAAGGGACTTTGACAGTTTGTACAACACTATGGGGTTTTCTTTGCCAATCAGCACTCACAACACACTAAGGGTTAACAGTGCTCAGTCAGGGATAAGCCACGGGGCAAAGTCTGTCTACAGGACAAATAATGATGTCCAGAGTAGTCAGCAGTTGGACACAAAAGGGCAATGTGATTTATATTGACTGCAGCCAGTATATTTATTCCTTTTTTACTTTTTCTTTTCTGCAGTATTCTAAATATGGCAATTGTGGTAGAGATGAAAGAAATCAAATTTACCGTTAAGTTACATGGCTGTTCTTGGTTAGATTTGCATCAAACTAGATACATGTATCTTATCAAAGTTATCAGATGAGGCAAATACGGTCAGGTTTAAATTTACTTTGATGTAATCTTCAGTTCAAATTTGCCCAGTGCACTATAAAGTACCATATACAGCAAAACAATGAAATCTGTTTAAAATCCTCTGCTCCCATTATTTAAAAGAATCAAGTGTCTTTAAATTTCACTGTAGAGAATCATGAGATTGATATATGTGATCCTAGCTTGCCCATTAGTCATGGAAACTGAAGCAGCATCATACCAAATTTTGTGGTATCTTGTTGACTATGCAGATAAATATTATTATAAAATGGGTTCAAGAATGTAGCCAATTGGAAGCGCTGAAATGAGTCACGTGTGCGTGCATTATTTTCTTCAGGTAAGCACTAAGAAGAGTCTCTCTTCCACCTCCCTGTCCTGACGTACGTCACAATGTTTTACACTAGCAGTGCGCACTCAATCAGTTGTTACAAGTGCGTCACGCGCTACTATACGCGCTGTCAATCCTGTAAACAACTTCTAGTTCGGGCCGCGGGCTGCCACAACAGCCGGCGGCCTTTCTTGTGCATAACAGTACGTGGCGTACGTATACTCTTATACGTACGTACAGTACTAGGTGAGTGTGCGGGATTTCCGAGTGCGACGTGCGTAAATGTTTGGGACGAACATCTTCGGACATCTTGACTTTTGAGCGAGTGCTACATGTAGCTGACTGGTATTGACCCACAAAGGTACGTGAATAATGCTGTTAGTTTTCGACCCATTTTATAAAACTAATGATGCACAGGATTATTTCGTGGCGTTAGTGAAGGTGCGGCTCACTCTCGAGTATTGACAACGGTTGCAAACATGCACTCGGCTGCGCCTCGTGCATGTCGCACCATTGTCAATACTCTCGAGCGCGCCGCACCTTCACTAACACACTCTATCCTGTGCATCATTAGTATACTATTCATTCCATGCTAAAAGATTGGGACTAAGATTTTGAACTTTGAACTGTGGACGCACTGTAGTCCTTGAAGTTCACCGTAATTGGTGTCACAGTTAGATGCAAATGTGGAGTAATCTAGAAGCAAGATAACAGCCCTGGAGCTACTAGTCCCTGTTTACATTAGCACATTGGGGTCCTGTTTGAAAAGTGTTATGTAATGCATATGAGCAGGTCTATTTTGTGTCCTGGTATGTCCAAATAGAAATTCACACTACACTAGTACTGTATACACCAAATATTTCACACGGTTTTTATTGTCCCCGCCGAACGAGTTCGAGCAGGGGACTATGAAACGGGCTCCGTACGTGTGTGTGTCCGTGTGTCTGTCCGTCCGTCTGTCTGTCTGCGTCCGTGTGTGATCAAAATGTTCAATTTGCTACTTCTCTGTCATTTATGAGCCAATTTTGATTCTGTTTGCTTTATATGATAGCACTACATGGGAGCTTTGAAACTTCTACACAGAATTTCAGTTGTGACCTTTGACCTTGACCTTTGACCTATATTGTACATTTTGCTTCAAAATGCTACTCCTTCGCCATTTCTAACCCGATTTCGATTCCGTTTGCTTTATGTGATGGCACTAGGTGAGGGCTTCAAAACTTCTACACAGAATTTTGACCTTTGACTTCTTTGACCTTTGACCTTGATTTTTGACCTTTATTGTACATTGGCTACAAAATGCTACTCCTTCGCCATTTCTAACCCGATTTCGATTCCGTTTGCTTCATGTGAAGGCACTAGGTGAGGGCTTCAAAACTTCTACACAGAATTTTGACCTTTGACTTCTTTGACCTTTGACCTTGATTTTTGACCTGCATTGTACATTTTGCTACAAAATGCTAAGTAAACACTCCTTTGCCATTTCTAACCCAATCTCATTTCCATTTGCTTTATGTGATGGCACTACAGTCTAGGTGAGGGCTTCAAAACTTCTACACAGAATTTTGACCCTTGACTTCTTTGACCTTTGACCTTGATTTTTGACCTATGTTGTACATTGGCTACAAAATGCTCCTCCTTTGCCATTTCTAACCCGATTTCGATTCCGTTTTCTTTATGTGATGGCACTAGCTGAGGGCTTCAAAACTTCTACGCAGAATTTTGACCTTTGACTTCTTTGACCTTTGACCTTGATTTTTGACCTATATTGTACATTGGCTACAAAATGCTACTCCTTCGCCATTTCTAACCCGATTTCGATTCCGTTTGCTTTTTGTGATGGCACTAGGTGAGGGCTTCAAAACTTCTACACAGAATTTTGACCGTTGACTTCTTTGACCTTTGACCTTGATTTTTGACCTATGTTGTACATTGGCTACAAAATGCTACTCCTTTGCCATTTCTAACCCGATTTCGATTCCGTTTGCTTTTTGTGATGGCACTAGGTGAGGGCTTCAAAACTTCTACATAGAATTTTGACCTTTGACTTCTTTGACCTTTGACCTTGATTTTTTACCGATATTGTACATTTTGCTACTAAATGCTACTTCCGGCGGGGACATATTTTACGCACCGCGTAATTTCTACTTTTCCTTGTTTTCATGAATTTCGCAAGTCAGGTGCTATACGCAAATTTAAAACATGCACAAATATTGACTCTGATCCTGACATGAATATGATGTGCATGTGTACATTTCTGCATGCAGCACTGTACTCCACAATCGTGAATTTTACCACTTGTGAAATCGTTAGGAAGTCCCAATTCGCAACAAATTAGACCTACTGAATGTATGGCATATACACTAGACATTTTATGTTCACATTCCTCATATGCTCTGATTACAACCTTCCTATGTTTATTTGCAGGAGTATTTCTTGTTACAGTATTTTAAAAAGAAAAAAATGAATTTTAATTTTTCATGTGATTCTGCCCCTTACAGTAAATACTTAACCAGCTGTCAATGTCAAGTTAACATATTTGGCTTTCAAGTACCGATGAATGCATGTATGTTATGACTTGATATAGTATGTGCAGTCAACTGAGAGGCATTCAAAAGCAATAGATACTTTTTGGTACGACAAAGGGATAATTGTAAATCTACTTCTCTCATGAGTAGTTTTTTCCTCTCTCTCTCTTTATATCCTTCCATAGGTTGGCAGTGTTGTCTATAGCAGTATCTTACCTGTTTATCTTTGGAGCCTTCCTAGGATATTTCCCAGATTGGAGGTAAGTTAAACTTTGAGAAGTTTTCTTTTAAGGTGATGATGATGATGATCGACAGCATTTGTATAGCGCCAGTAATATATCTGTTATAGAAACATTCAAAGGTGCAGACTCCTCCAAGACAGTTAGCAATTGAATGCCTGGTGAAAAATGTGAGTTTTGAGTGAGGCTTTGAAGTGATCCAGTTTGTCAATTTCACAGAGAAAAGATGGGAGGGAGTTACATAGGTGAGGAGCGATGAAGGAAATTGCCCAGTCTTTGTATCCCTTGAGATGTGTAATGGGCATCTGGAGAGTAAGGCTAGATGAACGAAGGCCAGGGCGAGGCTGCCGTTGCTCGATTAGGGAAGATAGGTATCCTGGGGCCAGACCATGAATGGCCTTAAAAGTGAGCAGTAAGATCTTGAAATCAATTCTGTTCTTGATAGGAAGCCAATGCAGCTCAGCCAGGACAGGGGTGATGTGATCATACTTCCTCAGTCCAGTTAGCAAGCGTGCTGCTCCATTCTGTACTGCTTGAAGTCTGTTTAAGGTTGCAGATTGAAGGCCAGCTAGAGTACTGTGACAAAAATCCAGTCTTGCTGTCATGAGTGATTAGATGAAGCTTTCTGCTGCCGTCCTTGTAAGCAGAGATCTAATAGCTGCGATGCTACGAAGCTGGAAGTAAGCAGTCCGGCATACCTGCGAAACATGCATCACACTGTCCCAAAATTGATACAAGATGGCAATACAAACGTGGAATTTTCAATATCATGCAAAGTTGGCCCAAACATTGTCAAAAGCCAATTAACAGCAAAAGCAAGGACAGAAGGTTACACGATGGCAACCACACCACACACGAAGGTGTACAATGTTGTGAATATCTATCAAGAAGTTTACCCAAAGGACACACGAAGGAAACACAATGGTTGCATGAAGATTTTGCTACTGCTCACAAAATTGCTGCTTGAGCCTAGGAAACTTCACTGGCAATTAAACAATGGCTCAAGATGCCTTCATGATTAACCCAATGTTTATATGATCCGAGCCGAATTTGAAAATTCAGTTATCATGTGTCCATCTTTCCTCAATTTTGGGACAGCGTGATGCCTGCTTTAATGGTCTACTTTTTCATGGTTGGACGAGTCGGAAAAGATAAATCAGTGTTGATCTGAATCTGCATCAATCAGTGTAAAAGTATGAGCGAACCCATCCAAACATGTATCAAACTTTGTCTGAAAATGTACATGTGAGTGATTGGCTCATTGGTGATTATGATTCGTGTAGATTGCATATCTACACAGTTTTCTAACTTTCAAACCTTTTAGCTGCAAGGGACCAACAAATGGACAATAATTTGATTTTTGTTTTTGTTTGTGTACAGGATCAAGAAAACACTAACAAAATACATCACCCTGACGATTTACAGGATAGCCTGCAGAAGTTTTTCAGCTCTTATCACGTATCACAACAGGTAAGTCTGTGACCTAGTCACATTCTTTAGAACTTGATCTGTAAATATAACAAATTTTGGCACACAGTAAGCATACAGTCAGCATACATTTGGCATATAGTCATCATGAAGTCATTGTCTGTGCCTGATTCATAGTGTAAGGATCCCACCAGCAATTCAGATTTTCTAGTTTGCCAGTTAAGGCAGCCTTTTGCTGAAGTATAAACCTCTTAGTTTTCCAAAGAAATTTAGCACTGGAGGATTAACGGCTTAAGACAGGCTAAAAACGCAGGGAGCAATATGTGAACAGGCACAGAATGGAGCTTAATAGTGTCAAATTATATATGACATCAGATGACAATGAACTGAATCGCTGTTCTTATTTTCGCAACTTCTAACTGTTATTCACAAAATTAATAAATAGTGAAGATATTGACTAACGTAACACAAATATGTGTATTGCCTCCATGGTTAAATATTGCTAAATTTTCTCTTTGAAATAGATGATAATTCTTGTTCATTCTCTCAGTGCGGCTGTCAACGGCAAGTTTAACTTTCTTCAAAATTTCATGATCAAAATTGAATTGTCTGGATAAGGCCCAATTTATGAAATATTACATAAGTGAAATACATAATGAATACTGTAGAAATATCATGAGCAAGAGAAGGTAGTCTAGAAAAAGTTTTATTTACCATTGTTGCATACATGTTAGTGCCTTTCAAGTGTCTTTTCTCATGAAATTTGAATTAAATACAAAGGCTTGTATTTCAAGTGATAAAGATAGACACAACAGATTTCAAGCTTAGCTTAAATTACACAATGAGTAAAGTTACCAGAAGAAACAAATACACAGTATTGAAGTTTATAACTTCTGATTCAAATGTAAGCAAAGTAACAAGATGGAACCCCAGGTGGTATCTCTGTCATAACATAGAATGCTGAATAGTAGGAACATGCATACACTGTACATTGTGTCACCGTCATGATATCCTTATACAGTACTCTCTGCGTAATCGGGTATCGCGTAAACGGGTACTCCGTTTAATTGGGTAGTAATGTCAGAGTCAGTTCCAATGCACAATAAAATTACCTGCTAATTGGGTTGCCTCTTCACATAAACGGGTAAATAATATTCTTCTAACCTAATTTCTACCCATATTTTATCGCATTTAACACTTTAAGAAATCATGCATGTCAAATTTTCCACGGCTAATCGCATTCTCTGCTTAATTTACAAAGAAAACCGATCATTTGGGGAGTGATTAAACATGAAAACACATGTACACGTACCGACTTGCCACTCGTAAACGAACATTACACATGTAGCTGGCACTCACAATTGCATAGACAGACAGGAGTCGAACACACTTGCGCTCATCCCTTGCTCCGCAACAACATTGACAATACGAAAAGTCTGCAACGAAAATCAGGCCATGCACCAGCTCCATAATTTTGCTTTTCCCCAGTCAATTCTCAAAAAGTAACCCGACATTCTACGTTACTAGTGCACGCAAAGAGACGTGTTCATTTCGGGAAACCCTGCGTGTTAGCGAGGAGTCTATAGTCAAACGACAAAGTTTTCTGAAGACATATTTGTCCATAAAAAGAGTGTAAATTATTACTCGTGACTGAGCAAGTGTAAGGTATGTATAATGTGCAATGCAAGCACGTGTGTTAAGCATAAGGTGTAGGTATTTGGTGCAGTGTACAATGCACATGTACAGTACACATTGTGTGTGTCCATTGTGAATGAGACGCGTGTTCTTCTGTTAATCGGGTACTCCGCTTAATCGGGTAAGAAACGCTCTGCCCGAGCCTACCGGATTATGCGGAGAGTACTGTACCATACTTAGATTGTATTTCTTTCATAAATGCTGAAAGAACTCATGCTGCAGGGAAAACTGCTCCACAAGGTTTCTAATGAAAAGAGCTTTAAAAAGAATAAAATTATTGACATTTTTGCAAGGGAAATGATTGACGTGAATATTTATTCAATAAGATGGTGGTGATTTGATTGTAACTTTTTCCCACAGCAAGCAGTAACAAGTTTCTGCTCTGGAAATATATGTTTCAGGAAGGAGGAAGGAAGTCCTATATCAACAAAATTTGACTTTTCATGTTACTCTGTAAATATGCTTCCAAGTAATCTGTTTGAGATGTGGTATTTGTCATTCATAAAACAGATATAATGATTTGCTTACCACAAGGCTTGTCACTGTGAAAAAGATGCAGCACAAGACACATTTGTTTGTAAGGTTTGTTATTGTCATAAAATTCACTCTGATATGATGCGTCACTTATTTCTTGTCACTCTACAGGGAAAACCGAGCTGTCGGTGGAGGAATATGTGTTGCCAACCACACCTCACCAATAGACGTCCTAATTCTCTCCAGTGATAATAGCTATGCATTTGTAAGTTGACCATAATACAAATAGTGAATTATTACGAGTGCAGTGGTATACAGTGTATGTTAGATTTGGCTTTGCCTCATTATTCAATGCGGTGAAGCCAAGATGAAAAATGCACCTCATCTTTCACTGGGTGCATAATCTTGTTCCATTGCTCAAGTAAAGAACATACACTGTTTGTTTAATGCAGCACCTTGGACATCAACAGCCATGGTCCTCACCAAATATTGAATGTAGTACAGAAATAGGAACTATTTTACGAGAAAGTTGAATGGTTGTACACTGTATTGTAGCACAGTAAAGCTGTACGCAACAGCAATTGATTGAAGTTGTTGAGAGTAAAAGGAGTGACTGAATGTGTCCGTGTAACCGATCAAGTGTGCTGGGCAAAGGTATGTCAATTGTGATGTCAGAGGTATACAATGGTGCAAAAACTGCAACAAGTTGATTACGAGCCTAACACAGGAGTCAGTGTAAGTGGGTGAGGACAGTGTGCATTATCCAAAATTGCTCAGCAAAAATTGCACCCTCAAGAGCAACAGTGTGCAATAGTACTTTTAAGTGCATTTTATGTGATGAGCAATCGACCAATCGGATAGCTAGAATCTTTTTAGATGTAGTATAATCCTCTTTGTGTCAGCCAAGTATTGTCAGTGTCTGCTTTCTTTCTTTGCTGGAGTGACTGTAAAGTAAAGACACTAAGTCTTCAGATGGATGAACAATAAATGGGAAATTACTGTAAAACATGATATATTCGCGGCATCAAAATTTCACGATTTGGAGCCGACGACCGTTCTCTTCGCATGAAATTTCCACGAATTGCCACTGGCATCCAATGCATATTGTGTAGGAAAGAACTTTCGTGTGCATTTTAATTTCGCGAATGTTGGGGTTCGTGAAATTCGCAAAATTGAAATGCACGCTAACATTCCTCGTTTTACAGTAGGTCATGAAACATGAAGGCTGTTGCTGGAATCAACAAAGCTTCAATTTTCTTTAGGACGTTCCCTTGAATGTATGTCGTGCAAGTTAAGATCATGATTTTGGGTTTGAGTTAGTATTATACATAGTTCATTTCATTGTCCCTTCTATGCTTATATGTCATTTCTATAACTTTCATTCAATTATCACAGTTTAGATGTTTGTGTCACATGGTATCAATATCCCGCAAGTCTGTCATACTGCCGTTCGCAGTATGCTTGATCATTCATGTGTGTGTATGTTTGTGGAAGGTGGGTATATATTTTTTTTCTTCCTTATGTGGAAGGAATCATTCCCGCATCCTACAATAAGACTCTTGCATTTGGTGACATTGTATCTCCACTTTCCTCCTTCTCTTGCCACAGATTGGTCAGAAGCACACCAAGTTCCTTGGCATGATCCAGAAAGCTATGAGATGGGCGGACGCTGACCACATATGGTTTGAACGGACTGAGATGAGGGACCGCAAGAAGGTTACACAAACGTGAGTGGACTTCAGCTTCCTTATCCATGTCAACATAGTTCTATCTCTTTGTTTAATATTTTCATCTATATGTTTGCACAAAGTCTTTAATGTCAAAATTATTATTATGATTATATTTTCTTTTTAGATTTTTTTGCTTCTGCATTAGCCTAGGTTTCTTCATAGAAAAATCATATTCATATTTCATTGTTATGCAACAAGATTCATGGCTTAATCTGGCCAAAGCTGGCCTGAGCTTGTATTGCTAGATCTGTATACACATACTTCATGTTTTGCCGAAAATTTTCCTCCACTTTATCAAAATTTGTGGTTTGCAAGTATGCCCTGATTTTCTGGCAAGCAAATTTATCATTTTATTCATTTGTTTATTTTATCTATTTATCTATTTATCAATTCATCTATTGATATATTCATCTATTTATTTCATTCTTAAAGCCTGAAGCTAAGTTATTAATTTCTGAAATGGATGTCAAACAAAGTGGTCTCTATAGTGAAAATAAAATTATCAATGTTGATTTTACCTACAGTGAATTTACTCCAAGTAAATATTTTCACACAAAGAGAATGACACTATGACTAATATAAGTTTGTATTCTGATTACCTCGAACAGGTTGAGACAACATGTTGAAGATGCTTCCAAAATGCCCATGCTGATCTTTCCTGAAGGTGAGTCAAAATTTTTTGACTTTTTGACCTGAATTCATCATCAAGTGATGTGGTTATCTTCTTTTGTTCATTGAAAAGGCTTCTTAATTTCTCTATCATAAAAATGAATGACAGTCGCTACATTGGATACAAAATGCAAAAGCGATCTGAAGTATTTGAAGTATAGAGTCTCAAGATAAGTTTGCTAACGATCAATCTGTAGTTTGTGTGTTTGTGCTTTTTTATGCCTCCGCCAACGAAGTGGCCGGAGGCATTATGTTTTCGGGTCGTCCGTCCGTCTGTCCGTCCGTCCCGTTTTGTTTTTGTCGATATCTCAAGAACCGTGTGGTGGTTTTACATCAAACATGGTATGAGGGTATAACCTGGGGGGATAATACTTTGTTTAGATTTTAGAGTCACGGGGTTAAAGGTCAAAGGTCACAGGTTATTTTGTGAAAAAAGGTTGAAATTTCATGTTTTTCTCCATATCTTGCAAATGGTTCAAGGTATCTCCATGGAACTTAGTATATATGCATGTACCAATGGGCAATGATTATCTAGGGAAGTTGGGGGTCATGGGTCAAAGGTCAGGGGGTCAAAGGTCAAGGTCAACTCCTCAAAATATCACTACTTTCCTTATATTTATGCAATGCCTGAAGGATTTTTTTTTTAACTTGATGTATGCATGTATAACCCAATATATATTCTGTGGGAAGTTTCTTGCCAAAAGGTCAAAGGTCAAAAGGTCAAAGGTCAAGTGAAAGTGCTAAATTGCACTTCTTCCTCCATATCTCAAAAGTAACTCAAGGTATTATCATGAAACTTACATATTTATGCATGTTCTACCTAACAGTGATTCTCTTTGGAACTGTGAGGTCAAAGGTCAAAGGCCAGGTTTAGATAATACTATTTTACCATTTGATACTGAAATTATACTTTTTCTCAATACCTTGAAAATTACTCAATGCATAAACTTATAAAAGGGTCAAAAGTCAAGTAAAAATCATCAGTTTCCCCAAATACCTGCACTCTGACGTTTTAATCATTCATCCAATTGAACCTAGTTCTAGGAAAGTGAACATTCAGCACATTTGTGGCAAACCTGTCATTTTAATATTTTGCCAATTGTGTGAAACTGTCATCACACATTGTCAAGACATTGTACTATAGACCTATTAGGAGAACCATGCATTATTGCGGAGGCATACACCAGTCGCCGTAGCGTAAGAGGGCATTTTGATTTCATTCATTCCTAACAATTGCCTACAAACAGTAGCACATGATGGCATTTTGTGTTCTAATTGTAGCATGGTATGTTGTATGTTTTATAGCCAGGATCATTCGTGACTTCCTAGTTCATCCAATTCCAGACAGCTGGGACAGCTGCTGCCTCCCTGGATCCTTCTTCCCTTGTAGGCCTAAATTGGTACCAGTTCATGTAGAGGCCCAAGACTTTGCAAATATGTGTGAATTTAAGATGTTGCAATTATTCAGGTTTGCCTGCATGGAGACAAACGACCAAAGGGCTCCCTCTGTGAGTAATAGTGGAGAATTTGTGGCTATGTCTACCCTGTTTCCATCCCTTGTTAACCTTCTTCAGCATATCAACAAAGAATACTTCTTAATTTTGCCCAAAAAACCAAGAATATCTCTTATACTTGTTATGTTTGCTGCTACACTTTGTGATATAACTCAGTGGATGATGACTTTGCATGAATGAATTATAAGTATTCTTTGTTTTTTCCACTCTCCAGGCACCTGTATTAACAACACATCTGTGATGATGTTTAAGAAGGGCAGCTTTGAGATCGGTGGCAGGATATACCCAGTGGCAATCAAGGTATATATCACAGGATGTCAAGCACTCACATGGCTACTTCTAATTAGTATTGTAAAACCAGAAACATTCACAGCATGATTGGAGCCAACAGCCTATTTTACAGCATGAAACGTTCAGGAACTACCACTGGGATTCAATGCATTGCACAGACAAACACTTTCGCATGCATTTTGCTTTCATGAATCTTGGCTCCTTTGTGAAAGTTTTTTGCACATGAGCATTATTGGTTATTGAGTATCTATTGAGTATCTATTCTTCATGGATGTCTGTGTATATTTAATGAACTACATACTGTTTAAAGTGATTAATACTTATCAATTTTTTTCAAAATATCAAAAGAATAATGGGATTTTAAAAATCACAAATTAGAATCCTGTCAAAGTTTCAATTGAACAGTAATGAAGCACAGTCCTCCTTGGAGGTGTGTGCAGGTATGGAAAACAATGAAAAAAATTCTGAGTGAGATTTTCAAGACAGATAGAATTCAAGGAAAGTTGTATTTGAAAGGAGAAAAATTACTTCTTGTTTGTCATCCATTCATATGAATGGGAGATGTACAATCAATGGAACCTTATGATTGGAAAAAAAAAGTCGTCAACAAAAGTATGCAATGATAAGTAGGTGAGCATTTTAGTATGTCTGATATTTTATTATGGGTAGCAGAATTTCACCGGCATTCAGTGACATGCGATAAGGCAAGTGATTTCAAGAAAAAGTAAGCATGTAATTTGAATAGGTAGTGAGTAAAGGCTGCATATTGCCTGTATTCATTTCAATGACAATGAAATAAATGAATTTCGGAGGAGCAGTGAACAACTCAGTTGCTTACTGGAGATGAAAGAGTCAGTAAGACTCTTTTGCATCACAAATTTATTGTTGAAGAGAAGGCAAGAAAGATGTGTGCAGAGAGAGAAAATTGGTCACATGACGTCATTGTTTGTCACATGTTCACAGTACGACCCCAGGTTTGGAGACGCCTTCTGGAACAGCTCTCGGTACTCCATGGTTCGCTACCTCCTTATGATGATGACTAGCTGGGCACTGGTGGTAGAGGTCTGGTATCTTCCTCCCATGGACAGAGGGGTGAGTGGAGGAGGAGAAGAGACCTCTTTTATCAAATAAAGAGAAATTACATGATTCCTGTTGTGAAAGATACAAGGATGATTGTGATTCTGTTAATTGTGGGAGTTGTGATTATGGGGGAAATGACTATTTTGAGAGGAATGATGTTATGATGATAATAATGATGATGACGATGATGATGATAATGACAAACCTATAATGATGAGATAGGGTAGGAGGAGATAATTGGGTTGTATGATCTCCTTGAAGTTTCTTACATTTGTGTGTTGATGGGTGAAGTCATCTAGCCTCAATACCCAGTGACCTCGTGCCATAAGTAATGCACATTAGAGTGCAGGGTTTAAGGATTAAATCTTTGTTTTATTGTCCCCGCCGATCGAGTTCGAGCAGGGGACTATGAAACGGGCTCCGTACGTGTGTGTGTCCGTGTGTCCGTCCGTCCGTCTGTCCGTCCGTCCGTGTGTCCGTGTGTCTGTGTGTGCGTCCGTGTGTGATCAAAATCTTCAATTTGCTACTTCTCTGTCATTTATTAGCCAATTTTGATTCTGTTTGCTTTATATGATAGCACTACATGGGAGCTTTGAAACTTCTACACAGAATTTCAGTCGTGACCTTTGACCTTGACCTTTGACCTATATTGTACATTTTGCTACAAAATGCTACTCCTTCGCCATTTCTAACCCGATTTCGATTCCGTTTGCTTTATGTGATGGCACTAGGTGAGGGCTTCAAAACTTCTACACAGAATTTTGACCTTTGACTTCTTTGACCTTTGACCTTGATTTTTGACCTGTATTGTACATTTTGCTACAAAATGCTACTCCTTCGCCATTTCTAACCCGATTTCGATTCCGTTTGCTTTATGTGATGGCACTAGGTGAGGGCTTCAAAACTTCTACACAGAATTTTGACCTTTGACTTCTTTGACCTTTGACCTTGATTTTTTGACCTATATTGTACATTTTGCTACAAAATGCTACTCCTTCGCCATTTCTAACCCGATTTCGATTCCGTTTGCTTTATGTGATGGCACTAGGTGAGGGCTTCAAAACTTCTACACAGAATTTTGACCTTTGACTTCTTTGACCTTTGACCTTGATTTTTGACCTATATTGTACATTTTGCTACGAAATGCTACTCCTTCGCCATTTTTAACCCGATTTCGATTCCGTTTGCTTAATATGATGGCACTAGTTGAGGGCTTCAAAACTTCTACACAGAATTTTGACCTTTGACTTCTTTGACCTTTGACCTTGATTTTTGACCTATATTGTGCATTTTGCTACAGAATGCTACTCCTTCGCCATTTCTAACCCGATTTCGATTCCGTTTGCTTTATGTGATGGCACTAGGTGAGGGCTTCAAAACTTGTACACAGAATTTTGACCTTTGTCTTCTTTGACCTTTGACCTTGATTTTTGACCTATATTGTACATTGGCTACAAAATGCTACTCCTTCGCCATTTCTAACCCAATTTCGATTCCATTTGCTTTATGTGATGGCACTAGGTGAGGGCTTCAAAACTTCTACACAGAATTTTGACCTTTGACTTCTTTGACCTTTGACCTTGATTTTTTACCTATATTGCACATTTTGTTACAAAATGCTACTTCCGGCGGGGACATATGTTACGCACCGCGTAATTTCTACTTTTCCTTGTTTTAATTTTGATTCAGAGTCAACATCTCCTCCTTCCAAACAAGCCAACAAGTTTTCCAGATTATCAAGGCTGCTCCAAGAATGATTTGTCCCTTTGTGAGCAAGCCCCAATTAAAGTAACAGCTTGTAACATGGCTGTGTCTTGATCATACTTCTCATGGGACAGTGTTTCTTGCTACAGGGTTTTTGTTTAGCGAATTGGTGTCTGTTCTCAGCTTCAGGTCACTCACTGTCACATGAGTGACCTTAGAACAATATAGTGATTTTTACTGTAATAAGTCTTTTTTTTCTCTCTCTCTCTCTTTGTTGTTATCCAGGAGAATGAATCAGCTGTAGATTTTGCTAACAGGGTAAAGGCAGCCATCGCCAGACAGGGTGGCTTGGTGGATTTAGTCTGGTGAGTTTCTTTCTCGATCAGTCATAGTTATTAGCAGCATTCACACACAGGGATTAATGAATTTTTCATCGAAATGCAAAACTGCAGCTTATTTGCCACCGTTCACACATGCTGCGCAGGGCAAATTATCACCATGTTTCAATAAAAAATCAGCAGTGACCAGAATGTGACCGTGGGCATCTGAGTGGGTGGACCCTATGGTTGCATGCACATTTTGAGTTTAAAAACTTGAGTTTTTTTCATGTGTAGTTCACACACAGCCTGGGGCAAATTATCGCGATGTTTCTAAAAAACATCAAGTGGGATCAATTATTGCAAAAAGCAGATGGTATTAACCAACAATTGTTTTGTGTCTACATGTATTTTTCAAAAAGTGTTTTGCTGTGTGTGAATGATGCTAGTGTTCTGTTTGTATCATACTAACAAGCCGTAAACCTCTAAGACCCACCCACCCCACCCCCTAAAAAAAAATAATAAATGCAGAGAACAACGCCCTCAAGGTTTGTTTTGCTGCAAGCAGGTAACTGCTCACTCAGTGAATCTCTGAGGCAAAAAAGAGTTGAAAAGATTGTTTGTCTTGAAAGCGCTGATCTATATCTTTCATTTTGATAGAGATATAGCGACTGTTTAAGAATTAAGCTGCTGAGTTTTCATGTCTCCTAACAGCAACATGCATTGATAGAGTTATGAGAGGATTCTTATGGCATGATTTCACCTATGGAGTGTAATACAACCTGTTGCTTGGTCAAAATCTCCTTCCTACTCACACAATACATACAGCTTATCACCAAGGATACTCGATATGCCTGTTTCCTGTCTAGGTAGACAAAATAAGACACCTATTGACTACTAGATCATCGACTTCTATTGTCATGCTCTCCAAAGATGACATTCCTAAAATCCCCCCCCCCCCCACCATATGTACAGACTGCTCTGCACCCCTCCCCCATACTCAAAGAGTGCTCACTCTGTAATAACTAGCATGAAATACCTGTCTTTTATACAGCAACATCAGCCCCCCCCCCCCCACACACACACACATACAAACATGTACATAGATGTAGGTTCTCATATATCCAGTCAGAGTAGACAATGACGTGTATGTTTAAAGCAAATTACTTGAATAAACTTATTTAAAGTGACGTTTCGCCAATTGTCAATTGGCTTCCTCAGGTGAATGAAATTTCCGTGGAAGAAACAGCCCATATATTCTGTGATTTTGTGCAGAGTCTGTGCACACTGGACCTTGTCCAGCGCACGAAAGATGACTTGGAATCCTGCGAATGGCCCGGTCCCACATGTTGGACAAGTTGCAGCAGAGGCCTCCTTTCTTGTTGAGTGTGGGTCTCTCCACTCCTTCCCAGATGGCCTCTTTGATGCCATCCTCAAACCATCTGGATTCCTTGTCCAAAATTAGTACTTTCTTTGCTCAATTTTCCACTAATTCTTTAAATAGTGTCAAAGGAATATTTACTTTAAGCTGCTTTCACACCATGTTTCCAGCGGCCAAGGCAGCCCCATTTGCCCGAATCATAGTGCGCTGTGGGTAGATGAGAAATTCTCCTGTTTTCCCCCTTTTCCATTCTAGTCTTGTTCAATCCAGTCCTCCCCCAGGTGAATATATAGCTGTTAGACGCTGTTCTCACGGCGTCTGGTCAGGCAGACTATCAATATTTTCAGTCGCATCCCACAATGGACAGCTTCCAAGTCTTGTTACAGCCTATTACCTGCCGGCCCGTTTTGTTGCATTCACCCCATTTTATCACCGCATACAATATTCCTCATTAGCAAATTCTTTGACAGTCTAAAAATCTGACACCGCATCCATGGCAATCATGGCCTGTCGCGTTTTCCAATCCCGTCTCACCGCGTTGTTTCAATTCCATCCCGTTTTGTCTACGGTGGCCTGAAACTGGGCTGCCGTGGTTGCCGGGAACATGGTGTAAACGCAGCTTAAGTTTACATGGGTGTAGACTGCCAATCCAGGATACTATCGGAAATGCTAGGCCCTCACTGATGGTTCATACAAGCTCAAAGGGATTGCTGAGTCTCACCCACATAGAAATCATTACAGTCCTCTTTTGATACATTTTCATACATACTCACGGACTTCCATAATCTGTCTCATGCTATGTCCATTTCTCTTCTCATACACACACTTCCCTTTTATGCTGACACATACTGATTCTCTGCCTCCCTCTCTCTCTCTCTCTCTCTCTCTCTCTCTCTCTCTCTCTCTCTCTCTCTCTCTTCTACCAGGGATGGCCAGCTGAAGAGGATGAGTGTGAAACAAGAATACCGGGAGAAGGAACAGGAGGAGTACAGCAAGCTACTCAAGGGAGACTGATCATGGCCACACCCACCACCGGACCTACCACCACTTACCTGTTGTCATGGCTACAGGCAACATGACTTAACCAGCAGCAGCACAGTGCATACCAGCTGTGGTGTGTGATACATAAATTGACAAGTAACTCAAGGAAGGGTAAAACAAAAATATTTGTAAATTCAAACGCTTTAAAAAACTATACTGTTTGTAATGGTTGGTCTTTTGAACAGGGAATATCATGCAAGCTGCAGTTAGGCTAAATGCATCTCATTTTGTTTGGATCACTTTGCAAATAGAAAATGTTTTCTCGCGGCAGATATCGCTCAGTGTGGATGTTTTCAGATCTTTCTGTACATGGCCGAGGGTACATACACATCGCTCCTTTAAAAGTGGGTAATTTAAGAGTCTATCTTTCTTTCTCAAAAAAAAAAGTCTACATCTACCTGTGAAAGACATCAACTAATCTTTGATCAACTCATTTATACTGTCTGGATTGGTAGTCATACATTGATCAAGTTGGATACTTGAGCTGGTAGAACATAGTAGGGTAAGTCCACTTGTGCTTGTAGACCTGTGTAGATGAGAAAACTCACCTGTATCTGATAACAAAACTTTTTGGTGTGGCTGATGGAGATAGTGCCTTGTTTTATGTGATTGTTGGCAGTGAGCTCCTCTTCTTTTAAAAACTTCTTTTTTGCCACACAGAAGTGGTAGATATTAGTGATGCATCATCACACGCCATCATTTAAAAATATTGATTTTCTAATAATAATCTTTCCTCATAATATCATTTTTTTTACAGTTGTTTGTACCTCACTTTAATTTGATTGTCTGCTCAATATATCTTATCCTCATATCACTAAAACTCTGCCATAATTTCAGTTAGTGTATGTGCTTTGAGGGCTATGATAGAATCTAAGTGAATCCAAGAGAAATCAAATAATTGTGTGTCTTCATGTTGGCAGCATAGAAAGATCAAATATAAATAATTTTTTAAAGAGGAAGATTCTGTACAGATACAACAAGTGATATGCTGATGGCATATCACCTAAAAAGTGGAAGTGTTGTAATGCTTTAACCAAAGTAGCATTAAGAGACCCTTCTTTGTGAGGAACTTCTGACCAAGTCTGTTTGTTGTTTTTGTTAGTTTTTAATCCTCTAATTATTGCAGACCCAATAGATGGAAATCATGAGAGTACAATGATAGCTGTAGATAAAACATACATGACGTATACATTAATAATGTTTTCATGGGTCTACCTCCCATTGATTCTTTCCTTTCTCATCAATTTTCTAACTTTATGCACTGAGCAAGAGCTGAACATTCTGAGCAATAAGCACTGTGGTTGCATGCATTATTGTTCAAGAGAGTATGGCTGTTATGTTTGTACCTCTTCAAACTGCTTTGTTTTTTAATGGAATGGAAGTAAGTTTTTAGTCATAGATATAAGGTGACATTTATTTTGTGTTGTTAATTTGTTTGAGATGTATATCAGTATGTCTTATCTGAGAATAATAGGACGATGTTCGGTAGCTCAAGAAAATAGCCCTGTCCAAGTAGTGTATTGGCACAAATCATTTGATGTGATTGAGTGTACGGCTGATGAAATGCACTCTACTAGAAAAGTGGAAATTTTCGTGGTGTTGAAATTTTCGCGCATTTCACGCAACCACAAGCTAGCGTGAAAATAAAAGCATGCGAATATTTTTGCGTGCCATATGTTCCAGTAGTTGACGTCTTGATTCCGCAGAATTAAAAACATGCGAAACTCTTCTTACCCAATCAAGCGCGAAAAATTAGTCGCACGAAAATATCCACTTTTACAGTATCATAATTGAAATCAGAATATGAGGCTATCATTAGTTTTGGAGAAGACGTCGATATGATGTCATAGCGATGATCTGATCTTTTTTTCCAAAATTGTCATATCTCTTTTGTGTGTATGTCTTACCAACCATTCCTAAGGCATTTCTTTTAAATGTATATATTTGTAAATATCAAACATATATATCAGTAAATCTTTATTATCATGTAATTGTGGAATCTTCATATGCAAATTAGTGATTGACTTATTTCATATTCAGGTAATTTGCTGTCGTAACTGTGATATGAAAACTAATTCAAAACCTGGAATTTAATTTTTGTGTGTTTATATCAAAGAATCCTCTTATATGTATAATTTAACTATGATTATTAAACATCTTACCAACTGGCCAAACTACAGCGTGCTCAGAACTCTGCTGCTCGGGTCCTCAGTGGAACATCTCGCTTCTCCAGCATTACCCCAGTTCTTAAAAGTCTTTACTGGCTACCAGTATCCAAGAGGATAGAGTTTAAAATTCTTCTTCATACATGGAAAGCAGTACATTCTTCAGCTCCAAAATATTTGCAAAACCTTGTTTCAGAATACATCCCTGGCAGAAATCTCCATTCATGTAATAGTAAACAATTAACAGTTAAAAGAACAATCTCCACTCTCGGAGAAAAAGCCTTTGTTTCTGCAGATCCATCTTTCTGGAACGCTCTTCCACTGAGGATCCGATCAGCAGAAACCATTGAAACATTTAAAAAGCTTCTGAAGTCATATATGTTCGCATTTTGTTTTGGTTGAATATTCATTGAATTGCTCATCGGGTATATATTTCTATCTCTTTCTTCTTCTTTAACTATGATTATAATGTATGTTATTCTCTTTATAATTATGTCCTTCTGCGCCTCAGAATAGGCTACTAGATCAATGGCGCATTACAAATACTGTACTTATTATTATTTATAAACATAGGAAATCTCATGAATATGCATTCATTTCAATAAAATTTAAAACGTCAATATGTGAAGGGAGTTATAGTGTTCAAGTATGCTGGCCAAGAAAATTTCTGATATCTGTTCCTAGTACCCTCCAAATGTAAATGATATGGGGACTCTCTGTAGTTTATAAATGTCTTAGTCATAAGTATTGGGCGATATACTCTTGATATCGGAGCTGTTTTTTGAGGCAAATCAGGGTAAGCTCAGCTGGTGACCTAACTTTGAACAGGATGAGAGAGAAAATGTAAATGGATTGAGTAAATGACGAAGTGGATATCATGAGGCTTGGAAAAATAAGATACAGGATGAGTGTGGTTCATGAATGCTTTGTGTATTAAACTGGGTAGGGGTTGATGACATGCACGTTACTCAGTAAATACCTTGCCCATGCTGGCACATACATTGATGCGTTACATTTACAAGAGCTAACTATGTGGTAGTAGTGAGCAGGATATGCCAGGGTCATTCTGCCTTAAAAAGTGGAAAGAAGAATCTACAGTAATGCTGTATCAAGAACTTTAAGCATCCTTGAAAATAGATTAGGTGATATTTATAGATTTATGCCAATGTCTTCTCTATGTCATATTAATGCCAGGGTTGTAAACAGGAACTGCAGACAGTAAGCTCTTTTTTCCCCAGCTTAAAACAAGTCTGAAATAATGTAACAGTATGTGGAGAAAGCCATTCTTTATGTGAATTAGGAGAAAGTTTATTAAAAATTTGATGATAATAGCAGGCAGATGTTACTATAATTTTAACAGCATTTTGCCATCAGCAGAATGCAATGTTTGCAGTGGCTTATAATATAGGAAAAGTTTCCATTTGTCTGTATCATAGTTCATTCTACAGCCACACTATAGGTGTGATAAATGCGCACACACAATAACTAGATAAATCAGTGTTTTCCCTATTTCCACAATCTGAAATATTACATTAAATATGATATGAGATAATAACTTCAAATAAAAAAATTCAAATTCACTTTCATTTGCACTCCTCTCATTACCACAGAAGTTGTCAAAAGTTGGCATATATTGTGATCAGAATAACATTTTTCATATTTGACTCATATTTTTGATAGTATACGCAAAGATAAACCAAAAGAGGTGAGACTCATCTCCCTGATAAACCTTAGTGTTCCTAAATAATGTTCTTTGGCTTTCTTATTGAATGGCAAAGTGTTCTCCACTAGCAGTAGGCTAAAATGATTTACTATATAATATTGGTTAAATGTTACAAGGGCTTTGTGAATCATCAAAGTTTGTTAGCCTGTCACATGAGATATGTTAATAGTGATCTCAAATAATTATCCACTCTTCAGTTAAATCCATATTTTTCTGTCAGTGTTTTTTGTTTGTTTGTTTGTTTGTTGTTTTTATTGGGGGGTAGAATATTTTGATACTTTGATCCAGAATTTTAATGGATGTTTATGAAAGTAAATGTATTTTGCAAAATTTTACTAAATCTCTTGCAGGTAAGGAATACTAGAATGTATAAAGCAATGCATTTTGCTTGGTATGTTGTCACTCATAAAGTTTGAGATGTATTTACGATCCGTCAAGTTATTCTGTTTTATGTTAGGTAATATTTCATGCAGTACCATATTGAATACAACTGTAATATCAAAGGATAAGGAAGTTTCCATGGTTATGCCTTGCACACACAAACACACACACGCACACACACACACACACACACTCGTAGCTGTGACAAGTCGGACTATGCGAATGGCATGTGCTTGATATCTGCCCATTTTCATGGAGTGTATCATTGTTATGTCAGACTTATCCAGTCTTGTGTGATAAGTGTGGCAATCCCATACCAAGGTCCTTTGATTTAGTGTGGGATTAAGAGGATTACCAGCACTCATTTCGTATTAATCTCTCACCACTGAGAGTTGGTTTCATATCATCAGAAATGATCAGTGTAGGAATCATGCCAACCAATTAGAATCAGGTGAAACTCAATGTGACATAGATTAACTTGAGTAAGAAAACAAGCCACTTGTGATAGGTGTAGAAATCATGTCAACTAATTAGAATCTAATAAAAGTAAAACTCAGTGAGATAGATAAGGTTTTGAATAAGAAAACAAGCCATTTATTTTGTATTTCATATTTTGTGGTCAGTACAAAAATTAAACATCTTATAACGGGTGAGTACCACAACATCATTCTTGTGATTGGTATGTACAGCTTGAGTAGATGTGATGCTGTGTGTCTTTTTTAGCATGATATCTTTACACATTATCGTTTGAGCAGTTAACTGATGAATGAATAGTGTCAGTTAGAATTGCCTTTCCTAGCAATATATCAGCTTTCATTCAAGAAATATGTGTCAGATTGTAGATAGTCTATGGTACACAATGTGTGGTAGTCCTGAAAAGAAAGAAACCAACAGTCTTCCTGCAAGACTATCTTACATGATGTACTGGAAGCTACAAGTGTATCTACAATCGCCATGCAAGAACTAACAGTATCACAACAAATATAGATCTTTATTATCTCAATTACAAAAACAAAATTCCTTCATTTTCTTTTGAAAAGAAGTGAGCTGTTTAGACTTCTGTTAGTTCATTTGATTCAGATTTAGCTATGAGAAATGTTTTGAGTGCCTCCCTCTAATAATGATGAATTAATGTAACATACTGTAAAGCACGATATTTTCGCGGCATGAAATTTACATGAATGTCTCTTGCATATAATGCATATGATGTAGACAAGAACTTCCATGTGCACTTTAATTTTGTATAACTTTGCTCTTGAAATTCACAAAATTAAATTGCACATAATCCTTGTTTTACAGTAGCATATTGCTGCTTGTGTGAACAGATCTTAGATTCATAGTTTGTAATGTACAGCTGTGTGTAGGATGAACTGAAATATTGTTATTAGCACAACTGACTCTGAATGTTCTTTCTGTGTGTGTAAATGTTCGGGAAATAACTTAAGCACAAATATTTTGAAATTATGGAGTAGATTATTTCAGTAATCAAAGAGATGTGTGTCTTTAATTGTGCAGCGTGTATGGTTTTAGGTCAGGTTTTTGCACAGGAATGCTTAAATGCAGAAACACAACTGATGTACAGATATGATTGACCGTCTTGCTTTGGTGTGGTATACAAGGAGTCATCTTTCAACTGCATGTAACGAGTCTTCTCCATTGCGTTTTTGTATAGTAATTTTTAAAGATAGTGTGTGGAAAGAGAAGCGTGTTCAAATGAAATGTAATATCTCTGTCAGTTATTTAGTGAAATGTAATACCATTTGCAAAATTTGGGTGATAATGCATTCATCTGATCATAATTATGTGTATTTAAGGGAATGAGTTGAGGTGTTTGTTAATTCTAGATTAAAATAGTTTCAAATGCTGACAGGAGAAGTTGCAGTCACAGCCTTCATAGTTTCTTCTTTTTATTTTCCTTTTTAACACAAGGTTTTCCCATTTCAAAAAGCAAAGGAAAGAGGGCATTACAAAGGGTTGCCAAGATCTGAAAATGATGCCTCCTAAAGAAGAGGAATTTTCTCCATTTAGTCTATATGTGACTGAGAGTAACATGGCCCTTTAAGACTTGGCTGTACTGTCATCCCGTCACATGGAGTGTTTGGCAGCTTTGCTATGCATGACCTGAAGACATACCGCAAGAGTACCAAGCATACTAGCCTAGCTTCCACACTTTCACTGGTTTTCAGCCTAATCCTGTTCAATTTTCATGAGTTATTTCACAGGGAAACAAACCCTAGAATACTGTCTGACTTTCATGGCCAAGGAGATCATTAGCAAGGAGTAGAGAATGGAGAGAATTATTAGACTTGAAGCTGATCTACTTCATCTTGGTATCATTCATGTGTGGAAACTCAGCCAAAGCCTGAAAATGAGGCTATTTTGGTATGTAGCTTTTCTGTGCTGTCTGACATATTCAATGAATTACTGTGGCAGAATGAATGAAGGGGTTGAGGGAGAGTAAGTAGTGTGGGGGAGAAAGGGGTGTATATACCACCTACCTGTCAAAATAACTTGTTATTCTCTCTCACAGAATTCAGACAAAAATAGATCAACCCTGCGATGGGATATGATTGTTGTGAAGAAGTCCTTTGTCATCAGTGTATGGATTCTAATCACTGGTTTAGTGAAGGTGCAAGAGGACATTAGTGCAGATAAAGATGGTCAGGGGGGCATTCTGCTTTCCTATAACCAGGTGGACAGGCAAATCATTCATTTGACCAAGTTCACTGGGATCTTGACCTGTCAGACATCTTGACCAGCCACTTTCAGCAAGCTATAAAAAGTACCATACTCATATATAATACACACACATACACGCACACACACACACACACACACACACACAAGCAAACATATGGGGTATATATGCCTGTATCTATCTATCTATCTATATATATATATATATATATATATATATATATATATATACACACATATATATATATACTTACATATATATATATATATATATACACATATACATATATATATACTTATATTTATATATATATATATATATATAAATATATATATATATATATATATATATATATATATATATATATATATATATATAGTGTGTGTGTGTGTGTGTGTGTGTACACACAAACACACACATAGATATAAGAAAACCACATACACATACATATCTTTCACATCTGTGTTTATTGCAGTGGCATTGGTGTTTAGCTAATAATCACAGTGACAGAAAAGAAAACACTGAGAAACTGCAAAGAAATAAACCCAGTTTTTGTGTTTGATGGCTGTTCCGTAGGATTGAGTATCTCTGCTCTTGTTCTTGGTTTGTATTTCTTTGTTGTTGTTTCTGGTTGCACTGGTTTTGTAATGGTAAAGAGCAAATCAAAATGTTGATGAAGTTGACTGTGATTATGAATATAAGAATTATTAAATACACTG